>NW_028132742.1:0-99893 GCF_964374135.1 Grampus griseus
CCACGGAGTGCCTTAACTCTGCGACGCTCCTGGGGGCACACAGGATAGGAGCTCGTTCGCCAATTTCGCAGGGTGACTTCTCTCCGTGCCGGAACGGCGGCTCCTGGCTTCTAGAGGAACCTTAGCCTAAACAGGCCCCTGGAGGAAGCTCTTCACATTCAGAGCAAGGGCAACGTACTGCTCTCTGGCTTGCCTGGCTTGAGTGCCCCAGTCGTCAAAGAGCCTCGCGAAAGCAGTGCTGCGCAGACTCCCTTTGCCAGTCGAACGGCCTCCTTGACTGAAAGAGAACTGCAGTGCCAAAAGGCACCGTGCTGACGACTGGCTCCAGGAAGAGACTCGGGACAGCACTCTCATAGAAGCGAAAGCTAGGCTGTGCGCCCAGCCTGAGGAGCAGTACGTACGTTTGCCACACTTCTTTACAGAGCTAGGCGTGAGCCAGAGAGCCTCGGTCACTGAGGCCTACCTAAGGGACTGCCACACTTACCCAGTAGCTCCCACGCAGAGGTCCCTGTGCCCAAACGGGCCTCCACGGAAGGGCCCTGTTCCTCCCGTTGTGTTTCCTTGAGGTAATCAGAAACCGCTGAGGATCCCTATAGGAGCTCCGGTTTGAAGCTGGGCGACCCTGGCTAAACCTTATTCCCCTCCGTGGTAAACGAGACAGTGGCGGGTCCTAAGCTGCCTGAAGTACACTGCTCGCGCCCACCTTCTCTTTGCTGCCGGAAGGCCTCCCACAAGAAGTCTGAGTTTACTCGTGACAGCAGAAGTCTGAGTTTACGCGTGTGAGGCCTGCTGCTCTCAGTTCCTTGCTGGGAGCTTCAGCAGGAGCGCTCGGGAGCTCGCCGGCACAAGAACTGTGAGTGCCCTCGCCCCACCCCGGCCTCAAGCAAAAGTCCAGATTTCCCCCGTCAGAGTGCCATAGGAGCGAAGAAGCATGCGTTAAAGGAGGGCTTCAACAGTGCTAGGGCTTTATTTCACGAGACACCGTGCACTCACGTTCGTTGTAACAACTGTCAAAGGGCACTGGATGCCTTCCAACTCCTCTCTTGCGTTTGAGCCACAGGAAGTAAATGCATTCGTTTGATTAAGCTCCGTGAACGTGCAACGACGATGGCGAAGCGCTGCCCTGTTCGCTCGAAAGCTCTCGTTTGTACGGCCTTCACACGGCCTCAAGGTACGCCGTTCTAAACAACCTTACACTCCACGCTGGTGTGCCCCCAATTGGGAATGTGGGCTCTTCTGTGAGACACCAATGTGCGTCCCAAAGGAAACCGGGGGGGGGGGCTCCCCCAGGACGCCTGCTTACGGCAGTCGGTTGCCAGATGTTTACTTCCAGCCGGAGAAAGAGAAAAAGGACAGCTTTCCCGGGGACAATTCTGGACCCTTGGGAACATCCAGAAATCACCAAAGCCTAAACTTGGCACGGCCTGGGGAACGCTCTTCCGCACGTCCAGCAATCCCCACGTCAAAACCTTTCTCGGCAGAGGCAGGCACTCTCTCCCTTGTACTAGATAGCTCGGCAGAACCTTGCGAGAAACATGCTGCGTCATTCAGCTTGAAAGTGGGACGCGGATGGGAGAGTACGCTTTCTCCCCGTTTGGAGGCGCCGTGCGCTTGGCTTCAAAGCTGCCCGAACAGCACTAGCGGCCCGACGTCTCTGCACGGCAGGATTGTCGTTGTGGGCCGAGGCTGCGTGTTCTCTCAAAGCGGAAAACCGTGCTGGCAATACCTTGCTAGAAACTCCTCCCACGGCACTACATGTTCAGCTCCGGCCAAACGAAAGGTGACCTCAGGCCTCAAGGTAAGTTCCAGCGTTTCACGTCGGGGGAGTTGGGTGTGCAGTGGTTTCCATGAGGCCAGACTCCACCACGGAGTGCCTTAACTCTGCGACGCTCCTGGGGGCACACAGGATAGGAGCTCGTTCGCCAATTTCGCAGGGTGACTTCTCTCCGTGCCGGAACGGCGGCTCCTGGCTTCTAGAGGAACCTTAGCCTAAACAGGCCCCTGGAGGAAGCTCTTCACATTCAGAGCAAGGGCAACGTACTGCTCTCTGGCTTGCCTGGCTTGAGTGCCCCAGTCGTCAAAGAGCCTCGCGAAAGCAGTGCTGCGCAGACTCCCTTTGCCAGTCGAACGGCCTCCTTGACTGAAAGAGAACTGCAGTGCCAAAAGGCACCGTGCTGACGACTGGCTCCAGGAAGAGACTCGGGACAGCACTCTCATAGAAGCGAAAGCTAGGCTGTGCGCCCAGCCTGAGGAGCAGTACGTACGTTTGCCACACTTCTTTACAGAGCTAGGCGTGAGCCAGAGAGCCTCGGTCACTGAGGCCTACCTAAGGGACTGCCACACTTACCCAGTAGCTCCCACGCAGAGGTCCCTGTGCCCAAACGGGCCTCCACGGAAGGGCCCTGTTCCTCCCGTTGTGTTTCCTTGAGGTAATCAGAAACCGCTGAGGATCCCTATAGGAGCTCCGGTTTGAAGCTGGGCGACCCTGGCTAAACCTTATTCCCCTCCGTGGTAAACGAGACAGTGGCGGGTCCTAAGCTGCCTGAAGTACACTGCTCGCGCCCACCTTCTCTTTGCTGCCGGAAGGCCTCCCACAAGAAGTCTGAGTTTACTCGTGACAGCAGAAGTCTGAGTTTACGCGTGTGAGGCCTGCTGCTCTCAGTTCCTTGCTGGGAGCTTCAGCAGGAGCGCTCGGGAGCTCGCCGGCACAAGAACTGTGAGTGCCCTCGCCCCACCCCGGCCTCAAGCAAAAGTCCAGATTTCCCCCGTCAGAGTGCCATAGGAGCGAAGAAGCATGCGTTAAAGGAGGGCTTCAACAGTGCTAGGGCTTTATTTCACGAGACACCGTGCACTCACGTTCGTTGTAACAACTGTCAAAGGGCACTGGATGCCTTCCAACTCCTCTCTTGCGTTTGAGCCACAGGAAGTAAATGCATTCGTTTGATTAAGCTCCGTGAACGTGCAACGACGATGGCGAAGCGCTGCCCTGTTCGCTCGAAAGCTCTCGTTTGTACGGCCTTCACACGGCCTCAAGGTACGCCGTTCTAAACAACCTTACACTCCACGCTGGTGTGCCCCCAATTGGGAATGTGGGCTCTTCTGTGAGACACCAATGTGCGTCCCAAAGGAAACCGGGGGGGGGGGGGCTCCCCCAGGACGCCTGCTTACGGCAGTCGGTTGCCAGATGTTTACTTCCAGCCGGAGAAAGAGAAAAAGGACAGCTTTCCCGGGGACAATTCTGGACCCTTGGGAACATCCAGAATCACCAAAGCCTAAACTTGGCACGGCCTGGGGAACGCTCTTCCGCACGTCCAGCAATCCCCACGTCAAAACCTTTCTCGGCAGAGGCAGGCACTCTCTCCCTTGTACTAGATAGCTCGGCAGAACCTTGCGAGAAACATGCTGCGTCATTCAGCTTGAAAGTGGGACGCGGATGGGAGAGTACGCTTTCTCCCCGTTTGGAGGCGCCGTGCGCTTGGCTTCAAAGCTGCCCGAACAGCACTAGCGGCCCGACGTCTCTGCACGGCAGGATTGTCGTTGTGGGCCGAGGCTGCGTGTTCTCTCAAAGCGGAAAACCGTGCTGGCAATACCTTGCTAGAAACTCCTCCCACGGCACTACATGTTCAGCTCCGGCCAAACGAAAGGTGACCTCAGGCCTCAAGGTAAGTTCCAGCGTTTCACGTCGGGGGAGTTGGGTGTGCAGTGGTTTCCATGAGGCCAGACTCCACCACGGAGTGCCTTAACTCTGCGACGCTCCTGGGGGCACACAGGATAGGAGCTCGTTCGCCAATTTCGCAGGGTGACTTCTCTCCGTGCCGGAACGGCGGCTCCTGGCTTCTAGAGGAACCTTAGCCTAAACAGGCCCCTGGAGGAAGCTCTTCACATTCAGAGCAAGGGCAACGTACTGCTCTCTGGCTTGCCTGGCTTGAGTGCCCCAGTCGTCAAAGAGCCTCGCGAAAGCAGTGCTGCGCAGACTCCCTTTGCCAGTCGAACGGCCTCCTTGACTGAAAGAGAACTGCAGTGCCAAAAGGCACCGTGCTGACGACTGGCTCCAGGAAGAGACTCGGGACAGCACTCTCATAGAAGCGAAAGCTAGGCTGTGCGCCCAGCCTGAGGAGCAGTACGTACGTTTGCCACACTTCTTTACAGAGCTAGGCGTGAGCCAGAGAGCCTCGGTCACTGAGGCCTACCTAAGGGACTGCCACACTTACCCAGTAGCTCCCACGCAGAGGTCCCTGTGCCCAAACGGGCCTCCACGGAAGGGCCCTGTTCCTCCCGTTGTGTTTCCTTGAGGTAATCAGAAACCGCTGAGGATCCCTATAGGAGCTCCGGTTTGAAGCTGGGCGACCCTGGCTAAACCTTATTCCCCTCCGTGGTAAACGAGACAGTGGCGGGTCCTAAGCTGCCTGAAGTACACTGCTCGCGCCCACCTTCTCTTTGCTGCCGGAAGGCCTCCCACAAGAAGTCTGAGTTTACTCGTGACAGCAGAAGTCTGAGTTTACGCGTGTGAGGCCTGCTGCTCTCAGTTCCTTGCTGGGAGCTTCAGCAGGAGCGCTCGGGAGCTCGCCGGCACAAGAACTGTGAGTGCCCTCGCCCCACCCCGGCCTCAAGCAAAAGTCCAGATTTCCCCCGTCAGAGTGCCATAGGAGCGAAGAAGCATGCGTTAAAGGAGGGCTTCAACAGTGCTAGGGCTTTATTTCACGAGACACCGTGCACTCACGTTCGTTGTAACAACTGTCAAAGGGCACTGGATGCCTTCCAACTCCTCTCTTGCGTTTGAGCCACAGGAAGTAAATGCATTCGTTTGATTAAGCTCCGTGAACGTGCAACGACGATGGCGAAGCGCTGCCCTGTTCGCTCGAAAGCTCTCGTTTGTACGGCCTTCACACGGCCTCAAGGTACGCCGTTCTAAACAACCTTACACTCCACGCTGGTGTGCCCCCAATTGGGAATGTGGGCTCTTCTGTGAGACACCAATGTGCGTCCCAAAGGAAACCGGGGGGGGGGGGCTCCCCCAGGACGCCTGCTTACGGCAGTCGGTTGCCAGATGTTTACTTCCAGCCGGAGAAAGAGAAAAAGGACAGCTTTCCCGGGGACAATTCTGGACCCTTGGGAACATCCAGAATCACCAAAGCCTAAACTTGGCACGGCCTGGGGAACGCTCTTCCGCACGTCCAGCAATCCCCACGTCAAAACCTTTCTCGGCAGAGGCAGGCACTCTCTCCCTTGTACTAGATAGCTCGGCAGAACCTTGCGAGAAACATGCTGCGTCATTCAGCTTGAAAGTGGGACGCGGATGGGAGAGTACGCTTTCTCCCCGTTTGGAGGCGCCGTGCGCTTGGCTTCAAAGCTGCCCGAACAGCACTAGCGGCCCGACGTCTCTGCACGGCAGGATTGTCGTTGTGGGCCGAGGCTGCGTGTTCTCTCAAAGCGGAAAACCGTGCTGGCAATACCTTGCTAGAAACTCCTCCCACGGCACTACATGTTCAGCTCCGGCCAAACGAAAGGTGACCTCAGGCCTCAAGGTAAGTTCCAGCGTTTCACGTCGGGGGAGTTGGGTGTGCAGTGGTTTCCATGAGGCCAGACTCCACCACGGAGTGCCTTAACTCTGCGACGCTCCTGGGGGCACACAGGATAGGAGCTCGTTCGCCAATTTCGCAGGGTGACTTCTCTCCGTGCCGGAACGGCGGCTCCTGGCTTCTAGAGGAACCTTAGCCTAAACAGGCCCCTGGAGGAAGCTCTTCACATTCAGAGCAAGGGCAACGTACTGCTCTCTGGCTTGCCTGGCTTGAGTGCCCCAGTCGTCAAAGAGCCTCGCGAAAGCAGTGCTGCGCAGACTCCCTTTGCCAGTCGAACGGCCTCCTTGACTGAAAGAGAACTGCAGTGCCAAAAGGCACCGTGCTGACGACTGGCTCCAGGAAGAGACTCGGGACAGCACTCTCATAGAAGCGAAAGCTAGGCTGTGCGCCCAGCCTGAGGAGCAGTACGTACGTTTGCCACACTTCTTTACAGAGCTAGGCGTGAGCCAGAGAGCCTCGGTCACTGAGGCCTACCTAAGGGACTGCCACACTTACCCAGTAGCTCCCACGCAGAGGTCCCTGTGCCCAAACGGGCCTCCACGGAAGGGCCCTGTTCCTCCCGTTGTGTTTCCTTGAGGTAATCAGAAACCGCTGAGGATCCCTATAGGAGCTCCGGTTTGAAGCTGGGCGACCCTGGCTAAACCTTATTCCCCTCCGTGGTAAACGAGACAGTGGCGGGTCCTAAGCTGCCTGAAGTACACTGCTCGCGCCCACCTTCTCTTTGCTGCCGGAAGGCCTCCCACAAGAAGTCTGAGTTTACTCGTGACAGCAGAAGTCTGAGTTTACGCGTGTGAGGCCTGCTGCTCTCAGTTCCTTGCTGGGAGCTTCAGCAGGAGCGCTCGGGAGCTCGCCGGCACAAGAACTGTGAGTGCCCTCGCCCCACCCCGGCCTCAAGCAAAAGTCCAGATTTCCCCCGTCAGAGTGCCATAGGAGCGAAGAAGCATGCGTTAAAGGAGGGCTTCAACAGTGCTAGGGCTTTATTTCACGAGACACCGTGCACTCACGTTCGTTGTAACAACTGTCAAAGGGCACTGGATGCCTTCCAACTCCTCTCTTGCGTTTGAGCCACAGGAAGTAAATGCATTCGTTTGATTAAGCTCCGTGAACGTGCAACGACGATGGCGAAGCGCTGCCCTGTTCGCTCGAAAGCTCTCGTTTGTACGGCCTTCACACGGCCTCAAGGTACGCCGTTCTAAACAACCTTACACTCCACGCTGGTGTGCCCCCAATTGGGAATGTGGGCTCTTCTGTGAGACACCAATGTGCGTCCCAAAGGAAACCGGGGGGGGGGGGCTCCCCCAGGACGCCTGCTTACGGCAGTCGGTTGCCAGATGTTTACTTCCAGCCGGAGAAAGAGAAAAAGGACAGCTTTCCCGGGGACAATTCTGGACCCTTGGGAACATCCAGAATCACCAAAGCCTAAACTTGGCACGGCCTGGGGAACGCTCTTCCGCACGTCCAGCAATCCCCACGTCAAAACCTTTCTCGGCAGAGGCAGGCACTCTCTCCCTTGTACTAGATAGCTCGGCAGAACCTTGCGAGAAACATGCTGCGTCATTCAGCTTGAAAGTGGGACGCGGATGGGAGAGTACGCTTTCTCCCCGTTTGGAGGCGCCGTGCGCTTGGCTTCAAAGCTGCCCGAACAGCACTAGCGGCCCGACGTCTCTGCACGGCAGGATTGTCGTTGTGGGCCGAGGCTGCGTGTTCTCTCAAAGCGGAAAACCGTGCTGGCAATACCTTGCTAGAAACTCCTCCCACGGCACTACATGTTCAGCTCCGGCCAAACGAAAGGTGACCTCAGGCCTCAAGGTAAGTTCCAGCGTTTCACGTCGGGGGAGTTGGGTGTGCAGTGGTTTCCATGAGGCCAGACTCCACCACGGAGTGCCTTAACTCTGCGACGCTCCTGGGGGCACACAGGATAGGAGCTCGTTCGCCAATTTCGCAGGGTGACTTCTCTCCGTGCCGGAACGGCGGCTCCTGGCTTCTAGAGGAACCTTAGCCTAAACAGGCCCCTGGAGGAAGCTCTTCACATTCAGAGCAAGGGCAACGTACTGCTCTCTGGCTTGCCTGGCTTGAGTGCCCCAGTCGTCAAAGAGCCTCGCGAAAGCAGTGCTGCGCAGACTCCCTTTGCCAGTCGAACGGCCTCCTTGACTGAAAGAGAACTGCAGTGCCAAAAGGCACCGTGCTGACGACTGGCTCCAGGAAGAGACTCGGGACAGCACTCTCATAGAAGCGAAAGCTAGGCTGTGCGCCCAGCCTGAGGAGCAGTACGTACGTTTGCCACACTTCTTTACAGAGCTAGGCGTGAGCCAGAGAGCCTCGGTCACTGAGGCCTACCTAAGGGACTGCCACACTTACCCAGTAGCTCCCACGCAGAGGTCCCTGTGCCCAAACGGGCCTCCACGGAAGGGCCCTGTTCCTCCCGTTGTGTTTCCTTGAGGTAATCAGAAACCGCTGAGGATCCCTATAGGAGCTCCGGTTTGAAGCTGGGCGACCCTGGCTAAACCTTATTCCCCTCCGTGGTAAACGAGACAGTGGCGGGTCCTAAGCTGCCTGAAGTACACTGCTCGCGCCCACCTTCTCTTTGCTGCCGGAAGGCCTCCCACAAGAAGTCTGAGTTTACTCGTGACAGCAGAAGTCTGAGTTTACGCGTGTGAGGCCTGCTGCTCTCAGTTCCTTGCTGGGAGCTTCAGCAGGAGCGCTCGGGAGCTCGCCGGCACAAGAACTGTGAGTGCCCTCGCCCCACCCCGGCCTCAAGCAAAAGTCCAGATTTCCCCCGTCAGAGTGCCATAGGAGCGAAGAAGCATGCGTTAAAGGAGGGCTTCAACAGTGCTAGGGCTTTATTTCACGAGACACCGTGCACTCACGTTCGTTGTAACAACTGTCAAAGGGCACTGGATGCCTTCCAACTCCTCTCTTGCGTTTGAGCCACAGGAAGTAAATGCATTCGTTTGATTAAGCTCCGTGAACGTGCAACGACGATGGCGAAGCGCTGCCCTGTTCGCTCGAAAGCTCTCGTTTGTACGGCCTTCACACGGCCTCAAGGTACGCCGTTCTAAACAACCTTACACTCCACGCTGGTGTGCCCCCAATTGGGAATGTGGGCTCTTCTGTGAGACACCAATGTGCGTCCCAAAGGAAACCGGGGGGGGGGGGGCTCCCCCAGGACGCCTGCTTACGGCAGTCGGTTGCCAGATGTTTACTTCCAGCCGGAGAAAGAGAAAAAGGACAGCTTTCCCGGGGACAATTCTGGACCCTTGGGAACATCCAGAATCACCAAAGCCTAAACTTGGCACGGCCTGGGGAACGCTCTTCCGCACGTCCAGCAATCCCCACGTCAAAACCTTTCTCGGCAGAGGCAGGCACTCTCTCCCTTGTACTAGATAGCTCGGCAGAACCTTCCGAGAAACATGCTGCGTCATTCAGCTTGAAAGTGGGACGCGGATGGGAGAGTACGCTTTCTCCCCGTTTGGAGGCGCCGTGCGCTTGGCTTCAAAGCTGCCCGAACAGCACTAGCGGCCCGACGTCTCTGCACGGCAGGATTGTCGTTGTGGGCCGAGGCTGCGTGTTCTCTCAAAGCGGAAAACCGTGCTGGCAATACCTTGCTAGAAACTCCTCCCACGGCACTACATGTTCAGCTCCGGCCAAACGAAAGGTGACCTCAGGCCTCAAGGTAAGTTCCAGCGTTTCACGTCGGGGGAGTTGGGTGTGCAGTGGTTTCCATGAGGCCAGACTCCACCACGGAGTGCCTTAACTCTGCGACGCTCCTGGGGGCACACAGGATAGGAGCTCGTTCGCCAATTTCGCAGGGTGACTTCTCTCCGTGCCGGAACGGCGGCTCCTGGCTTCTAGAGGAACCTTAGCCTAAACAGGCCCCTGGAGGAAGCTCTTCACATTCAGAGCAAGGGCAACGTACTGCTCTCTGGCTTGCCTGGCTTGAGTGCCCCAGTCGTCAAAGAGCCTCGCGAAAGCAGTGCTGCGCAGACTCCCTTTGCCAGTCGAACGGCCTCCTTGACTGAAAGAGAACTGCAGTGCCAAAAGGCACCGTGCTGACGACTGGCTCCAGGAAGAGACTCGGGACAGCACTCTCATAGAAGCGAAAGCTAGGCTGTGCGCCCAGCCTGAGGAGCAGTACGTACGTTTGCCACACTTCTTTACAGAGCTAGGCGTGAGCCAGAGAGCCTCGGTCACTGAGGCCTACCTAAGGGACTGCCACACTTACCCAGTAGCTCCCACGCAGAGGTCCCTGTGCCCAAACGGGCCTCCACGGAAGGGCCCTGTTCCTCCCGTTGTGTTTCCTTGAGGTAATCAGAAACCGCTGAGGATCCCTATAGGAGCTCCGGTTTGAAGCTGGGCGACCCTGGCTAAACCTTATTCCCCTCCGTGGTAAACGAGACAGTGGCGGGTCCTAAGCTGCCTGAAGTACACTGCTCGCGCCCACCTTCTCTTTGCTGCCGGAAGGCCTCCCACAAGAAGTCTGAGTTTACTCGTGACAGCAGAAGTCTGAGTTTACGCGTGTGAGGCCTGCTGCTCTCAGTTCCTTGCTGGGAGCTTCAGCAGGAGCGCTCGGGAGCTCGCCGGCACAAGAACTGTGAGTGCCCTCGCCCCACCCCGGCCTCAAGCAAAAGTCCAGATTTCCCCCGTCAGAGTGCCATAGGAGCGAAGAAGCATGCGTTAAAGGAGGGCTTCAACAGTGCTAGGGCTTTATTTCACGAGACACCGTGCACTCACGTTCGTTGTAACAACTGTCAAAGGGCACTGGATGCCTTCCAACTCCTCTCTTGCGTTTGAGCCACAGGAAGTAAATGCATTCGTTTGATTAAGCTCCGTGAACGTGCAACGACGATGGCGAAGCGCTGCCCTGTTCGCTCGAAAGCTCTCGTTTGTACGGCCTTCACACGGCCTCAAGGTACGCCGTTCTAAACAACCTTACACTCCACGCTGGTGTGCCCCCAATTGGGAATGTGGGCTCTTCTGTGAGACACCAATGTGCGTCCCAAAGGAAACCGGGGGGGGGGGGGCTCCCCCAGGACGCCTGCTTACGGCAGTCGGTTGCCAGATGTTTACTTCCAGCCGGAGAAAGAGAAAAAGGACAGCTTTCCCGGGGACAATTCTGGACCCTTGGGAACATCCAGAATCACCAAAGCCTAAACTTGGCACGGCCTGGGGAACGCTCTTCCGCACGTCCAGCAATCCCCACGTCAAAACCTTTCTCGGCAGAGGCAGGCACTCTCTCCCTTGTACTAGATAGCTCGGCAGAACCTTCCGAGAAACATGCTGCGTCATTCAGCTTGAAAGTGGGACGCGGATGGGAGAGTACGCTTTCTCCCCGTTTGGAGGCGCCGTGCGCTTGGCTTCAAAGCTGCCCGAACAGCACTAGCGGCCCGACGTCTCTGCACGGCAGGATTGTCGTTGTGGGCCGAGGCTGCGTGTTCTCTCAAAGCGGAAAACCGTGCTGGCAATACCTTGCTAGAAACTCCTCCCACGGCACTACATGTTCAGCTCCGGCCAAACGAAAGGTGACCTCAGGCCTCAAGGTAAGTTCCAGCGTTTCACGTCGGGGGAGTTGGGTGTGCAGTGGTTTCCATGAGGCCAGACTCCACCACGGAGTGCCTTAACTCTGCGACGCTCCTGGGGGCACACAGGATAGGAGCTCGTTCGCCAATTTCGCAGGGTGACTTCTCTCCGTGCTGGAACGGCGGCTCCTGGCTTCTAGAGGAACCTTAGCCTAAACAGGCCCCTGGAGGAAGCTCTTCACATTCAGAGCAAGGGCAACGTACTGCTCTCTGGCTTGCCTGGCTTGAGTGCCCCAGTCGTCAAAGAGCCTCGCGAAAGCAGTGCTGCGCAGACTCCCTTTGCCAGTCGAACGGCCTCCTTGACTGAAAGAGAACTGCAGTGCCAAAAGGCACCGTGCTGACGACTGGCTCCAGGAAGAGACTCGGGACAGCACTCTCATAGAAGCGAAAGCTAGGCTGTGCGCCCAGCCTGAGGAGCAGTACGTACGTTTGCCACACTTCTTTACAGAGCTAGGCGTGAGCCAGAGAGCCTCGGTCACTGAGGCCTACCTAAGGGACTGCCACACTTACCCAGTAGCTCCCACGCAGAGGTCCCTGTGCCCAAACGGGCCTCCACGGAAGGGCCCTGTTCCTCCCGTTGTGTTTCCTTGAGGTAATCAGAAACCGCTGAGGATCCCTATAGGAGCTCCGGTTTGAAGCTGGGCGACCCTGGCTAAACCTTATTCCCCTCCGTGGTAAACGAGACAGTGGCGGGTCCTAAGCTGCCTGAAGTACACTGCTCGCGCCCACCTTCTCTTTGCTGCCGGAAGGCCTCCCACAAGAAGTCTGAGTTTACTCGTGACAGCAGAAGTCTGAGTTTACGCGTGTGAGGCCTGCTGCTCTCAGTTCCTTGCTGGGAGCTTCAGCAGGAGCGCTCGGGAGCTCGCCGGCACAAGAACTGTGAGTGCCCTCGCCCCACCCCGGCCTCAAGCAAAAGTCCAGATTTCCCCCGTCAGAGTGCCATAGGAGCGAAGAAGCATGCGTTAAAGGAGGGCTTCAACAGTGCTAGGGCTTTATTTCACGAGACACCGTGCACTCACGTTCGTTGTAACAACTGTCAAAGGGCACTGGATGCCTTCCAACTCCTCTCTTGCGTTTGAGCCACAGGAAGTAAATGCATTCGTTTGATTAAGCTCCGTGAACGTGCAACGACGATGGCGAAGCGCTGCCCTGTTCGCTCGAAAGCTCTCGTTTGTACGGCCTTCACACGGCCTCAAGGTACGCCGTTCTAAACAACCTTACACTCCACGCTGGTGTGCCCCCAATTGGGAATGTGGGCTCTTCTGTGAGACACCAATGTGCGTCCCAAAGGAAACCGGGGGGGGGGGGGGCTCCCCCAGGACGCCTGCTTACGGCAGTCGGTTGCCAGATGTTTACTTCCAGCCGGAGAAAGAGAAAAAGGACAGCTTTCCCGGGGACAATTCTGGACCCTTGGGAACATCCAGAATCACCAAAGCCTAAACTTGGCACGGCCTGGGGAACGCTCTTCCGCACGTCCAGCAATCCCCACGTCAAAACCTTTCTCGGCAGAGGCAGGCACTCTCTCCCTTGTACTAGATAGCTCGGCAGAACCTTGCGAGAAACATGCTGCGTCATTCAGCTTGAAAGTGGGACGCGGATGGGAGAGTACGCTTTCTCCCCGTTTGGAGGCGCCGTGCGCTTGGCTTCAAAGCTGCCCGAACAGCACTAGCGGCCCGACGTCTCTGCACGGCAGGATTGTCGTTGTGGGCCGAGGCTGCGTGTTCTCTCAAAGCGGAAAACCGTGCTGGCAATACCTTGCTAGAAACTCCTCCCACGGCACTACATGTTCAGCTCCGGCCAAACGAAAGGTGACCTCAGGCCTCAAGGTAAGTTCCAGCGTTTCACGTCGGGGGAGTTGGGTGTGCAGTGGTTTCCATGAGGCCAGACTCCACCACGGAGTGCCTTAACTCTGCGACGCTCCTGGGGGCACACAGGATAGGAGCTCGTTCGCCAATTTCGCAGGGTGACTTCTCTCCGTGCCGGAACGGCGGCTCCTGGCTTCTAGAGGAACCTTAGCCTAAACAGGCCCCTGGAGGAAGCTCTTCACATTCAGAGCAAGGGCAACGTACTGCTCTCTGGCTTGCCTGGCTTGAGTGCCCCAGTCGTCAAAGAGCCTCGCGAAAGCAGTGCTGCGCAGACTCCCTTTGCCAGTCGAACGGCCTCCTTGACTGAAAGAGAACTGCAGTGCCAAAAGGCACCGTGCTGACGACTGGCTCCAGGAAGAGACTCGGGACAGCACTCTCATAGAAGCGAAAGCTAGGCTGTGCGCCCAGCCTGAGGAGCAGTACGTACGTTTGCCACACTTCTTTACAGAGCTAGGCGTGAGCCAGAGAGCCTCGGTCACTGAGGCCTACCTAAGGGACTGCCACACTTACCCAGTAGCTCCCACGCAGAGGTCCCTGTGCCCAAACGGGCCTCCACGGAAGGGCCCTGTTCCTCCCGTTGTGTTTCCTTGAGGTAATCAGAAACCGCTGAGGATCCCTATAGGAGCTCCGGTTTGAAGCTGGGCGACCCTGGCTAAACCTTATTCCCCTCCGTGGTAAACGAGACAGTGGCGGGTCCTAAGCTGCCTGAAGTACACTGCTCGCGCCCACCTTCTCTTTGCTGCCGGAAGGCCTCCCACAAGAAGTCTGAGTTTACTCGTGACAGCAGAAGTCTGAGTTTACGCGTGTGAGGCCTGCTGCTCTCAGTTCCTTGCTGGGAGCTTCAGCAGGAGCGCTCGGGAGCTCGCCGGCACAAGAACTGTGAGTACCCTCGCCCCACCCCGGCCTCAAGCAAAAGTCCAGATTTCCCCCGTCAGAGTGCCATAGGAGCGAAGAAGCATGCGTTAAAGGAGGGCTTCAACAGTGCTAGGGCTTTATTTCACGAGACACCGTGCACTCACGTTCGTTGTAACAACTGTCAAAGGGCACTGGATGCCTTCCAACTCCTCTCTTGCGTTTGAGCCACAGGAAGTAAATGCATTCGTTTGATTAAGCTCCGTGAACGTGCAACGACGATGGCGAAGCGCTGCCCTGTTCGCTCGAAAGCTCTCGTTTGTACGGCCTTCACACGGCCTCAAGGTACGCCGTTCTAAACAACCTTACACTCCACGCTGGTGTGCCCCCAATTGGGAATGTGGGCTCTTCTGTGAGACACCAATGTGCGTCCCAAAGGAAACCGGGGGGGGGGGGCTCCCCCAGGACGCCTGCTTACGGCAGTCGGTTGCCAGATGTTTACTTCCAGCCGGAGAAAGAGAAAAAGGACAGCTTTCCCGGGGACAATTCTGGACCCTTGGGAACATCCAGAATCACCAAAGCCTAAACTTGGCACGGCCTGGGGAACGCTCTTCCGCACGTCCAGCAATCCCCACGTCAAAACCTTTCTCGGCAGAGGCAGGCACTCTCTCCCTTGTACTAGATAGCTCGGCAGAACCTTGCGAGAAACATGCTGCGTCATTCAGCTTGAAAGTGGGACGCGGATGGGAGAGTACGCTTTCTCCCCGTTTGGAGGCGCCGTGCGCTTGGCTTCAAAGCTGCCCGAACAGCACTAGCGGCCCGACGTCTCTGCACGGCAGGATTGTCGTTGTGGGCCGAGGCTGCGTGTTCTCTCAAAGCGGAAAACCGTGCTGGCAATACCTTGCTAGAAACTCCTCCCACGGCACTACATGTTCAGCTCCGGCCAAACGAAAGGTGACCTCAGGCCTCAAGGTAAGTTCCAGCGTTTCACGTCGGGGGAGTTGGGTGTGCAGTGGTTTCCATGAGGCCAGACTCCACCACGGAGTGCCTTAACTCTGCGACGCTCCTGGGGGCACACAGGATAGGAGCTCGTTCGCCAATTTCGCAGGGTGACTTCTCTCCGTGCCGGAACGGCGGCTCCTGGCTTCTAGAGGAACCTTAGCCTAAACAGGCCCCTGGAGGAAGCTCTTCACATTCAGAGCAAGGGCAACGTACTGCTCTCTGGCTTGCCTGGCTTGAGTGCCCCAGTCGTCAAAGAGCCTCGCGAAAGCAGTGCTGCGCAGACTCCCTTTGCCAGTCGAACGGCCTCCTTGACTGAAAGAGAACTGCAGTGCCAAAAGGCACCGTGCTGACGACTGGCTCCAGGAAGAGACTCGGGACAGCACTCTCATAGAAGCGAAAGCTAGGCTGTGCGCCCAGCCTGAGGAGCAGTACGTACGTTTGCCACACTTCTTTACAGAGCTAGGCGTGAGCCAGAGAGCCTCGGTCACTGAGGCCTACCTAAGGGACTGCCACACTTACCCAGTAGCTCCCACGCAGAGGTCCCTGTGCCCAAACGGGCCTCCACGGAAGGGCCCTGTTCCTCCCGTTGTGTTTCCTTGAGGTAATCAGAAACCGCTGAGGATCCCTATAGGAGCTCCGGTTTGAAGCTGGGCGACCCTGGCTAAACCTTATTCCCCTCCGTGGTAAACGAGACAGTGGCGGGTCCTAAGCTGCCTGAAGTACACTGCTCGCGCCCACCTTCTCTTTGCTGCCGGAAGGCCTCCCACAAGAAGTCTGAGTTTACTCGTGACAGCAGAAGTCTGAGTTTACGCGTGTGAGGCCTGCTGCTCTCAGTTCCTTGCTGGGAGCTTCAGCAGGAGCGCTCGGGAGCTCGCCGGCACAAGAACTGTGAGTGCCCTCGCCCCACCCCGGCCTCAAGCAAAAGTCCAGATTTCCCCCGTCAGAGTGCCATAGGAGCGAAGAAGCATGCGTTAAAGGAGGGCTTCAACAGTGCTAGGGCTTTATTTCACGAGACACCGTGCACTCACGTTCGTTGTAACAACTGTCAAAGGGCACTGGATGCCTTCCAACTCCTCTCTTGCGTTTGAGCCACAGGAAGTAAATGCATTCGTTTGATTAAGCTCCGTGAACGTGCAACGACGATGGCGAAGCGCTGCCCTGTTCGCTCGAAAGCTCTCGTTTGTACGGCCTTCACACGGCCTCAAGGTACGCCGTTCTAAACAACCTTACACTCCACGCTGGTGTGCCCCCAATTGGGAATGTGGGCTCTTCTGTGAGACACCAATGTGCGTCCCAAAGGAAACCGGGGGGGGGGGGGCTCCCCCAGGACGCCTGCTTACGGCAGTCGGTTGCCAGATGTTTACTTCCAGCCGGAGAAAGAGAAAAAGGACAGCTTTCCCGGGGACAATTCTGGACCCTTGGGAACATCCAGAATCACCAAAGCCTAAACTTGGCACGGCCTGGGGAACGCTCTTCCGCACGTCCAGCAATCCCCACGTCAAAACCTTTCTCGGCAGAGGCAGGCACTCTCTCCCTTGTACTAGATAGCTCGGCAGAACCTTCCGAGAAACATGCTGCGTCATTCAGCTTGAAAGTGGGACGCGGATGGGAGAGTACGCTTTCTCCCCGTTTGGAGGCGCCGTGCGCTTGGCTTCAAAGCTGCCCGAACAGCACTAGCGGCCCGACGTCTCTGCACGGCAGGATTGTCGTTGTGGGCCGAGGCTGCGTGTTCTCTCAAAGCGGAAAACCGTGCTGGCAATACCTTGCTAGAAACTCCTCCCACGGCACTACATGTTCAGCTCCGGCCAAACGAAAGGTGACCTCAGGCCTCAAGGTAAGTTCCAGCGTTTCACGTCGGGGGAGTTGGGTGTGCAGTGGTTTCCATGAGGCCAGACTCCACCACGGAGTGCCTTAACTCTGCGACGCTCCTGGGGGCACACAGGATAGGAGCTCGTTCGCCAATTTCGCAGGGTGACTTCTCTCCGTGCCGGAACGGCGGCTCCTGGCTTCTAGAGGAACCTTAGCCTAAACAGGCCCCTGGAGGAAGCTCTTCACATTCAGAGCAAGGGCAACGTACTGCTCTCTGGCTTGCCTGGCTTGAGTGCCCCAGTCGTCAAAGAGCCTCGCGAAAGCAGTGCTGCGCAGACTCCCTTTGCCAGTCGAACGGCCTCCTTGACTGAAAGAGAACTGCAGTGCCAAAAGGCACCGTGCTGACGACTGGCTCCAGGAAGAGACTCGGGACAGCACTCTCATAGAAGCGAAAGCTAGGCTGTGCGCCCAGCCTGAGGAGCAGTACGTACGTTTGCCACACTTCTTTACAGAGCTAGGCGTGAGCCAGAGAGCCTCGGTCACTGAGGCCTACCTAAGGGACTGCCACACTTACCCAGTAGCTCCCACGCAGAGGTCCCTGTGCCCAAACGGGCCTCCACGGAAGGGCCCTGTTCCTCCCGTTGTGTTTCCTTGAGGTAATCAGAAACCGCTGAGGATCCCTATAGGAGCTCCGGTTTGAAGCTGGGCGACCCTGGCTAAACCTTATTCCCCTCCGTGGTAAACGAGACAGTGGCGGGTCCTAAGCTGCCTGAAGTACACTGCTCGCGCCCACCTTCTCTTTGCTGCCGGAAGGCCTCCCACAAGAAGTCTGAGTTTACTCGTGACAGCAGAAGTCTGAGTTTACGCGTGTGAGGCCTGCTGCTCTCAGTTCCTTGCTGGGAGCTTCAGCAGGAGCGCTCGGGAGCTCGCCGGCACAAGAACTGTGAGTGCCCTCGCCCCACCCCGGCCTCAAGCAAAAGTCCAGATTTCCCCCGTCAGAGTGCCATAGGAGCGAAGAAGCATGCGTTAAAGGAGGGCTTCAACAGTGCTAGGGCTTTATTTCACGAGACACCGTGCACTCACGTTCGTTGTAACAACTGTCAAAGGGCACTGGATGCCTTCCAACTCCTCTCTTGCGTTTGAGCCACAGGAAGTAAATGCATTCGTTTGATTAAGCTCCGTGAACGTGCAACGACGATGGCGAAGCGCTGCCCTGTTCGCTCGAAAGCTCTCGTTTGTACGGCCTTCACACGGCCTCAAGGTACGCCGTTCTAAACAACCTTACACTCCACGCTGGTGTGCCCCCAATTGGGAATGTGGGCTCTTCTGTGAGACACCAATGTGCGTCCCAAAGGAAACCGGGGGGGGGGGGCTCCCCCAGGACGCCTGCTTACGGCAGTCGGTTGCCAGATGTTTACTTCCAGCCGGAGAAAGAGAAAAAGGACAGCTTTCCCGGGGACAATTCTGGACCCTTGGGAACATCCAGAATCACCAAAGCCTAAACTTGGCACGGCCTGGGGAACGCTCTTCCGCACGTCCAGCAATCCCCACGTCAAAACCTTTCTCGGCAGAGGCAGGCACTCTCTCCCTTGTACTAGATAGCTCGGCAGAACCTTGCGAGAAACATGCTGCGTCATTCAGCTTGAAAGTGGGACGCGGATGGGAGAGTACGCTTTCTCCCCGTTTGGAGGCGCCGTGCGCTTGGCTTCAAAGCTGCCCGAACAGCACTAGCGGCCCGACGTCTCTGCACGGCAGGATTGTCGTTGTGGGCCGAGGCTGCGTGTTCTCTCAAAGCGGAAAACCGTGCTGGCAATACCTTGCTAGAAACTCCTCCCACGGCACTACATGTTCAGCTCCGGCCAAACGAAAGGTGACCTCAGGCCTCAAGGTAAGTTCCAGCGTTTCACGTCGGGGGAGTTGGGTGTGCAGTGGTTTCCATGAGGCCAGACTCCACCACGGAGTGCCTTAACTCTGCGACGCTCCTGGGGGCACACAGGATAGGAGCTCGTTCGCCAATTTCGCAGGGTGACTTCTCTCCGTGCCGGAACGGCGGCTCCTGGCTTCTAGAGGAACCTTAGCCTAAACAGGCCCCTGGAGGAAGCTCTTCACATTCAGAGCAAGGGCAACGTACTGCTCTCTGGCTTGCCTGGCTTGAGTGCCCCAGTCGTCAAAGAGCCTCGCGAAAGCAGTGCTGCGCAGACTCCCTTTGCCAGTCGAACGGCCTCCTTGACTGAAAGAGAACTGCAGTGCCAAAAGGCACCGTGCTGACGACTGGCTCCAGGAAGAGACTCGGGACAGCACTCTCATAGAAGCGAAAGCTAGGCTGTGCGCCCAGCCTGAGGAGCAGTACGTACGTTTGCCACACTTCTTTACAGAGCTAGGCGTGAGCCAGAGAGCCTCGGTCACTGAGGCCTACCTAAGGGACTGCCACACTTACCCAGTAGCTCCCACGCAGAGGTCCCTGTGCCCAAACGGGCCTCCACGGAAGGGCCCTGTTCCTCCCGTTGTGTTTCCTTGAGGTAATCAGAAACCGCTGAGGATCCCTATAGGAGCTCCGGTTTGAAGCTGGGCGACCCTGGCTAAACCTTATTCCCCTCCGTGGTAAACGAGACAGTGGCGGGTCCTAAGCTGCCTGAAGTACACTGCTCGCGCCCACCTTCTCTTTGCTGCCGGAAGGCCTCCCACAAGAAGTCTGAGTTTACTCGTGACAGCAGAAGTCTGAGTTTACGCGTGTGAGGCCTGCTGCTCTCAGTTCCTTGCTGGGAGCTTCAGCAGGAGCGCTCGGGAGCTCGCCGGCACAAGAACTGTGAGTGCCCTCGCCCCACCCCGGCCTCAAGCAAAAGTCCAGATTTCCCCCGTCAGAGTGCCATAGGAGCGAAGAAGCATGCGTTAAAGGAGGGCTTCAACAGTGCTAGGGCTTTATTTCACGAGACACCGTGCACTCACGTTCGTTGTAACAACTGTCAAAGGGCACTGGATGCCTTCCAACTCCTCTCTTGCGTTTGAGCCACAGGAAGTAAATGCATTCGTTTGATTAAGCTCCGTGAACGTGCAACGACGATGGCGAAGCGCTGCCCTGTTCGCTCGAAAGCTCTCGTTTGTACGGCCTTCACACGGCCTCAAGGTACGCCGTTCTAAACAACCTTACACTCCACGCTGGTGTGCCCCCAATTGGGAATGTGGGCTCTTCTGTGAGACACCAATGTGCGTCCCAAAGGAAACCGGGGGGGGGGGGCTCCCCCAGGACGCCTGCTTACGGCAGTCGGTTGCCAGATGTTTACTTCCAGCCGGAGAAAGAGAAAAAGGACAGCTTTCCCGGGGACAATTCTGGACCCTTGGGAACATCCAGAATCACCAAAGCCTAAACTTGGCACGGCCTGGGGAACGCTCTTCCGCACGTCCAGCAATCCCCACGTCAAAACCTTTCTCGGCAGAGGCAGGCACTCTCTCCCTTGTACTAGATAGCTCGGCAGAACCTTGCGAGAAACATGCTGCGTCATTCAGCTTGAAAGTGGGACGCGGATGGGAGAGTACGCTTTCTCCCCGTTTGGAGGCGCCGTGCGCTTGGCTTCAAAGCTGCCCGAACAGCACTAGCGGCCCGACGTCTCTGCACGGCAGGATTGTCGTTGTGGGCCGAGGCTGCGTGTTCTCTCAAAGCGGAAAACCGTGCTGGCAATACCTTGCTAGAAACTCCTCCCACGGCACTACATGTTCAGCTCCGGCCAAACGAAAGGTGACCTCAGGCCTCAAGGTAAGTTCCAGCGTTTCACGTCGGGGGAGTTGGGTGTGCAGTGGTTTCCATGAGGCCAGACTCCACCACGGAGTGCCTTAACTCTGCGACGCTCCTGGGGGCACACAGGATAGGAGCTCGTTCGCCAATTTCGCAGGGTGACTTCTCTCCGTGCCGGAACGGCGGCTCCTGGCTTCTAGAGGAACCTTAGCCTAAACAGGCCCCTGGAGGAAGCTCTTCACATTCAGAGCAAGGGCAACGTACTGCTCTCTGGCTTGCCTGGCTTGAGTGCCCCAGTCGTCAAAGAGCCTCGCGAAAGCAGTGCTGCGCAGACTCCCTTTGCCAGTCGAACGGCCTCCTTGACTGAAAGAGAACTGCAGTGCCAAAAGGCACCGTGCTGACGACTGGCTCCAGGAAGAGACTCGGGACAGCACTCTCATAGAAGCGAAAGCTAGGCTGTGCGCCCAGCCTGAGGAGCAGTACGTACGTTTGCCACACTTCTTTACAGAGCTAGGCGTGAGCCAGAGAGCCTCGGTCACTGAGGCCTACCTAAGGGACTGCCACACTTACCCAGTAGCTCCCACGCAGAGGTCCCTGTGCCCAAACGGGCCTCCACGGAAGGGCCCTGTTCCTCCCGTTGTGTTTCCTTGAGGTAATCAGAAACCGCTGAGGATCCCTATAGGAGCTCCGGTTTGAAGCTGGGCGACCCTGGCTAAACCTTATTCCCCTCCGTGGTAAACGAGACAGTGGCGGGTCCTAAGCTGCCTGAAGTACACTGCTCGCGCCCACCTTCTCTTTGCTGCCGGAAGGCCTCCCACAAGAAGTCTGAGTTTACTCGTGACAGCAGAAGTCTGAGTTTACGCGTGTGAGGCCTGCTGCTCTCAGTTCCTTGCTGGGAGCTTCAGCAGGAGCGCTCGGGAGCTCGCCGGCACAAGAACTGTGAGTGCCCTCGCCCCACCCCGGCCTCAAGCAAAAGTCCAGATTTCCCCCGTCAGAGTGCCATAGGAGCGAAGAAGCATGCGTTAAAGGAGGGCTTCAACAGTGCTAGGGCTTTATTTCACGAGACACCGTGCACTCACGTTCGTTGTAACAACTGTCAAAGGGCACTGGATGCCTTCCAACTCCTCTCTTGCGTTTGAGCCACAGGAAGTAAATGCATTCGTTTGATTAAGCTCCGTGAACGTGCAACGACGATGGCGAAGCGCTGCCCTGTTCGCTCGAAAGCTCTCGTTTGTACGGCCTTCACACGGCCTCAAGGTACGCCGTTCTAAACAACCTTACACTCCACGCTGGTGTGCCCCCAATTGGGAATGTGGGCTCTTCTGTGAGACACCAATGTGCGTCCCAAAGGAAACCGGGGGGGGGGGGCTCCCCCAGGACGCCTGCTTACGGCAGTCGGTTGCCAGATGTTTACTTCCAGCCGGAGAAAGAGAAAAAGGACAGCTTTCCCGGGGACAATTCTGGACCCTTGGGAACATCCAGAATCACCAAAGCCTAAACTTGGCACGGCCTGGGGAACGCTCTTCCGCACGTCCAGCAATCCCCACGTCAAAACCTTTCTCGGCAGAGGCAGGCACTCTCTCCCTTGTACTAGATAGCTCGGCAGAACCTTGCGAGAAACATGCTGCGTCATTCAGCTTGAAAGTGGGACGCGGATGGGAGAGTACGCTTTCTCCCCGTTTGGAGGCGCCGTGCGCTTGGCTTCAAAGCTGCCCGAACAGCACTAGCGGCCCGACGTCTCTGCACGGCAGGATTGTCGTTGTGGGCCGAGGCTGCGTGTTCTCTCAAAGCGGAAAACCGTGCTGGCAATACCTTGCTAGAAACTCCTCCCACGGCACTACATGTTCAGCTCCGGCCAAACGAAAGGTGACCTCAGGCCTCAAGGTAAGTTCCAGCGTTTCACGTCGGGGGAGTTGGGTGTGCAGTGGTTTCCATGAGGCCAGACTCCACCACGGAGTGCCTTAACTCTGCGACGCTCCTGGGGGCACACAGGATAGGAGCTCGTTCGCCAATTTCGCAGGATGACTTCTCTCCGTGCCGGAACGGCGGCTCCTGGCTTCTAGAGGAACCTTAGCCTAAACAGGCCCCTGGAGGAAGCTCTTCACATTCAGAGCAAGGGCAACGTACTGCTCTCTGGCTTGCCTGGCTTGAGTGCCCCAGTCGTCAAAGAGCCTCGCGAAAGCAGTGCTGCGCAGACTCCCTTTGCCAGTCGAACGGCCTCCTTGACTGAAAGAGAACTGCAGTGCCAAAAGGCACCGTGCTGACGACTGGCTCCAGGAAGAGACTCGGGACAGCACTCTATAGAAGCGAAAGCTAGGCTGTGCGCCCAGCCTGAGGAGCAGTACGTACGTTTGCCACACTTCTTTACAGAGCTAGGCGTGAGCCAGAGAGCCTCGGTCACTGAGGCCTACCTAAGGGACTGCCACACTTACCCAGTAGCTCCCACGCAGAGGTCCCTGTGCCCAAACGGGCCTCCACGGAAGGGCCCTGTTCCTCCCGTTGTGTTTCCTTGAGGTAATCAGAAACCGCTGAGGATCCCTATAGGAGCTCCGGTTTGAAGCTGGGCGACCCTGGCTAAACCTTATTCCCCTCCGTGGTAAACGAGACAGTGGCGGGTCCTAAGCTGCCTGAAGTACACTGCTCGCGCCCACCTTCTCTTTGCTGCCGGAAGGCCTCCCACAAGAAGTCTGAGTTTACTCGTGACAGCAGAAGTCTGAGTTTACGCGTGTGAGCCTGCTGCTCTCAGTTCCTTGCTGGGAGCTTCAGCAGGAGCGCTCGGGAGCTCGCCGGCACAAGAACTGTGAGTGCCCTCGCCCCACCCCGGCCTCAAGCAAAAGTCCAGATTTCCCCCGTCAGAGTGCCATAGGAGCGAAGAAGCATGCGTTAAAGGAGGGCTTCAACAGTGCTAGGGCTTTATTTCACGAGACACCGTGCACTCACGTTCGTTGTAACAACTGTCAAAGGGCACTGGATGCCTTCCAACTCCTCTCTTGCGTTTGAGCCACAGGAAGTAAATGCATTCGTTTGATTAAGCTCCGTGAACGTGCAACGACGATGGCGAAGCGCTGCCCTGTTCGCTCGAAAGCTCTCGTTTGTACGGCCTTCACACGGCCTCAAGGTACGCCGTTCTAAACAACCTTACACTCCACGCTGGTGTGCCCCCAATTGGGAATGTGGGCTCTTCTGTGAGACACCAATGTGCGTCCCAAAGGAAACCGGGGGGGGGGGGGCTCCCCCAGGACGCCTGCTTACGGCAGTCGGTTGCCAGATGTTTACTTCCAGCCGGAGAAAGAGAAAAAGGACAGCTTTCCCGGGGACAATTCTGGACCCTTGGGAACATCCAGAATCACCAAAGCCTAAACTTGGCACGGCCTGGGGAACGCTCTTCCGCACGTCCAGCAATCCCCACGTCAAAACCTTTCTCGGCAGAGGCAGGCACTCTCTCCCTTGTACTAGATAGCTCGGCAGAACCTTGCGAGAAACATGCTGCGTCATTCAGCTTGAAAGTGGGACGCGGATGGGAGAGTACGCTTTCTCCCCGTTTGGAGGCGCCGTGCGCTTGGCTTCAAAGCTGCCCGAACAGCACTAGCGGCCCGACGTCTCTGCACGGCAGGATTGTCGTTTGTGGGCCGAGGCTGCGTGTTCTCTCAAAGCGGAAAACCGTGCTGGCAATACCTTGCTAGAAACTCCTCCCACGGCACTACATGTTCAGCTCCGGCCAAACGAAAGGTGACCTCAGGCCTCAAGGTAAGTTCCAGCGTTTCACGTCGGGGGAGTTGGGTGTGCAGTGGTTTCCATGAGGCCAGACTCCACCACGGAGTGCCTTAACTCTGCGACGCTCCTGGGGGCACACAGGATAGGAGCTCGTTCGCCAATTTCGCAGGATGACTTCTCTCCGTGCCGGAACCGGCGGCTCCTGGCTTCTAGAGGAACCTTAGCCTAAACAGGCCCCTGGAGGAAGCTCTTCACATTCAGAGCAAGGGCAACGTACTGCTCTCTGGCTTGCCTGGCTTGAGTGCCCCAGTCGTCAAAGAGCCTCGCGAAAGCAGTGCTGCGCAGACTCCCTTTGCCAGTCGAACGGCCTCCTTGACTGAAAGAGAACTGCAGTGCCAAAAGGCACCGTGCTGACGACTGGCTCCAGGAAGAGACTCGGGACAGCACTCTCATAGAAGCGAAAGCTAGGCTGTGCGCCCAGCCTGAGGAGCAGTACGTACGTTTGCCACACTTCTTTACAGAGCTAGGCGTGAGCCAGAGAGCCTCGGTCACTGAGGCCTACCTAAGGGACTGCCACACTTACCCAGTAGCTCCCACGCAGAGGTCCCTGTGCCCAAACGGGCCTCCACGGAAGGGCCCTGTTCCTCCCGTTGTGTTTCCTTGAGGTAATCAGAAACCGCTGAGGATCCCTATAGGAGCTCCGGTTTGAAGCTGGGCGACCCTGGCTAAACCTTATTCCCCTCCGTGGTAAACGAGACAGTGGCGGGTCCTAAGCTGCCTGAAGTACACTGCTCGCGCCCACCTTCTCTTTGCTGCCGGAAGGCCTCCCACAAGAAGTCTGAGTTTACTCGTGACAGCAGAAGTCTGAGTTTACGCGTGTGAGGCCTGCTGCTCTCAGTTCCTTGCTGGGAGCTTCAGCAGGAGCGCTCGGGAGCTCGCCGGCACAAGAACTGTGAGTGCCCTCGCCCCACCCCGGCCTCAAGCAAAAGTCCAGATTTCCCCCGTCAGAGTGCCATAGGAGCGAAGAAGCATGCGTTAAAGGAGGGCTTCAACAGTGCTAGGGCTTTATTTCACGAGACACCGTGCACTCACGTTCGTTGTAACAACTGTCAAAGGGCACTGGATGCCTTCCAACTCCTCTCTTGCGTTTGAGCCACAGGAAGTAAATGCATTCGTTTGATTAAGCTCCGTGAACGTGCAACGACGATGGCGAAGCGCTGCCCTGTTCGCTCGAAAGCTCTCGTTTGTACGGCCTTCACACGGCCTCAAGGTACGCCGTTCTAAACAACCTTACACTCCACGCTGGTGTGCCCCCAATTGGGAATGTGGGCTCTTCTGTGAGACACCAATGTGCGTCCCAAAGGAAACCGGGGGGGGGGGCTCCCCCAGGACGCCTGCTTACGGCAGTCGGTTGCCAGATGTTTACTTCCAGCCGGAGAAAGAGAAAAAGGACAGCTTTCCCGGGGACAATTCTGGACCCTTGGGAACATCCAGAATCACCAAAGCCTAAACGTGGCACGGCCTGGGGAACGCTCTTCCGCACGTCCAGCAATCCCCACGTCAAAACCTTTCTCGGCAGAGGCAGGCACTCTCTCCCTTGTACTAGATAGCTCGGCAGAACCTTGCGAGAAACATGCTGCGTCATTCAGCTTGAAAGTGGGACGCGGATGGGAGAGTACGCTTTCTCCCCGTTTGGAGGCGCCGTGCGCTTGGCTTCAAAGCTGCCCGAACAGCACTAGCGGCCCGACGTCTCTGCACGGCAGGATTGTCGTTGTGGGCCGAGGCTGCGTGTTCTCTCAAAGCGGAAAACCGTGCTGGCAATACCTTGCTAGAAACTCCTCCCACGGCACTACATGTTCAGCTCCGGCCAAACGAAAGGTGACCTCAGGCCTCAAGGTAAGTTCCAGCGTTTCACGTCGGGGGAGTTGGGTGTGCAGTGGTTTCCATGAGGCCAGACTCCACCACGGAGTGCCTTAACTCTGCGACGCTCCTGGGGGCACACAGGATAGGAGCTCGTTCGCCAATTTCGCAGGGTGACTTCTCTCCGTGCCGGAACGGCGGCTCCTGGCTTCTAGAGGAACCTTAGCCTAAACAGGCCCCTGGAGGAAGCTCTTCACATTCAGAGCAAGGGCAACGTACTGCTCTCTGGCTTGCCTGGCTTGAGTGCCCCAGTCGTCAAAGAGCCTCGCGAAAGCAGTGCTGCGCAGACTCCCTTTGCCAGTCGAACGGCCTCCTTGACTGAAAGAGAACTGCAGTGCCAAAAGGCACCGTGCTGACGACTGGCTCCAGGAAGAGACTCGGGACAGCACTCTCATAGAAGCGAAAGCTAGGCTGTGCGCCCAGCCTGAGGAGCAGTACGTACGTTTGCCACACTTCTTTACAGAGCTAGGCGTGAGCCAGAGAGCCTCGGTCACTGAGGCCTACCTAAGGGACTGCCACACTTACCCAGTAGCTCCCACGCAGAGGTCCCTGTGCCCAAACGGGCCTCCACGGAAGGGCCCTGTTCCTCCCGTTGTGTTTCCTTGAGGTAATCAGAAACCGCTGAGGATCCCTATAGGAGCTCCGGTTTGAAGCTGGGCGACCCTGGCTAAACCTTATTCCCCTCCGTGGTAAACGAGACAGTGGCGGGTCCTAAGCTGCCTGAAGTACACTGCTCGCGCCCACCTTCTCTTTGCTGCCGGAAGGCCTCCCACAAGAAGTCTGAGTTTACTCGTGACAGCAGAAGTCTGAGTTTACGCGTGTGAGGCCTGCTGCTCTCAGTTCCTTGCTGGGAGCTTCAGCAGGAGCGCTCGGGAGCTCGCCGGCACAAGAACTGTGAGTGCCCTCGCCCCACCCCGGCCTCAAGCAAAAGTCCAGATTTCCCCCGTCAGAGTGCCATAGGAGCGAAGAAGCATGCGTTAAAGGAGGGCTTCAACAGTGCTAGGGCTTTATTTCACGAGACACCGTGCACTCACGTTCGTTGTAACAACTGTCAAAGGGCACTGGATGCCTTCCAACTCCTCTCTTGCGTTTGAGCCACAGGAAGTAAATGCATTCGTTTGATTAAGCTCCGTGAACGTGCAACGACGATGGCGAAGCGCTGCCCTGTTCGCTCGAAAGCTCTCGTTTGTACGGCCTTCACACGGCCTCAAGGTACGCCGTTCTAAACAACCTTACACTCCACGCTGGTGTGCCCCCAATTGGGAATGTGGGCTCTTCTGTGAGACACCAATGTGCGTCCCAAAGGAAACCGGGGGGGGGGGCTCCCCCAGGACGCCTGCTTACGGCAGTCGGTTGCCAGATGTTTACTTCCAGCCGGAGAAAGAGAAAAAGGACAGCTTTCCCGGGGACAATTCTGGACCCTTGGGAACATCCAGAATCACCAAAGCCTAAACTTGGCACGGCCTGGGGAACGCTCTTCCGCACGTCCAGCAATCCCCACGTCAAAACCTTTCTCGGCAGAGGCAGGCACTCTCTCCCTTGTACTAGATAGCTCGGCAGAACCTTGCGAGAAACATGCTGCGTCATTCAGCTTGAAAGTGGGACGCGGATGGGAGAGTACGCTTTCTCCCCGTTTGGAGGCGCCGTGCGCTTGGCTTCAAAGCTGCCCGAACAGCACTAGCGGCCCGACGTCTCTGCACGGCAGGATTGTCGTTGTGGGCCGAGGCTGCGTGTTCTCTCAAAGCGGAAAACCGTGCTGGCAATACCTTGCTAGAAACTCCTCCCACGGCACTACATGTTCAGCTCCGGCCAAACGAAAGGTGACCTCAGGCCTCAAGGTAAGTTCCAGCGTTTCACGTCGGGGGAGTTGGGTGTGCAGTGGTTTCCATGAGGCCAGACTCCACCACGGAGTGCCTTAACTCTGCGACGCTCCTGGGGGCACACAGGATAGGAGCTCGTTCGCCAATTTCGCAGGATGACTTCTCTCCGTGCCGGAACGGCGGCTCCTGGCTTCTAGAGGAACCTTAGCCTAAACAGGCCCCTGGAGGAAGCTCTTCACATTCAGAGCAAGGGCAACGTACTGCTCTCTGGCTTGCCTGGCTTGAGTGCCCCAGTCGTCAAAGAGCCTCGCGAAAGCAGTGCTGCGCAGACTCCCTTTGCCAGTCGAACGGCCTCCTTGACTGAAAGAGAACTGCAGTGCCAAAAGGCACCGTGCTGACGACTGGCTCCAGGAAGAGACTCGGGACAGCACTCTCATAGAAGCGAAAGCTAGGCTGTGCGCCCAGCCTGAGGAGCAGTACGTACGTTTGCCACACTTCTTTACAGAGCTAGGCGTGAGCCAGAGAGCCTCGGTCACTGAGGCCTACCTAAGGGACTGCCACACTTACCCAGTAGCTCCCACGCAGAGGTCCCTGTGCCCAAACGGGCCTCCACGGAAGGGCCCTGTTCCTCCCGTTGTGTTTCCTTGAGGTAATCAGAAACCGCTGAGGATCCCTATAGGAGCTCCGGTTTGAAGCTGGGCGACCCTGGCTAAACCTTATTCCCCTCCGTGGTAAACGAGACAGTGGCGGGTCCTAAGCTGCCTGAAGTACACTGCTCGCGCCCACCTTCTCTTTGCTGCCGGAAGGCCTCCCACAAGAAGTCTGAGTTTACTCGTGACAGCAGAAGTCTGAGTTTACGCGTGTGAGGCCTGCTGCTCTCAGTTCCTTGCTGGGAGCTTCAGCAGGAGCGCTCGGGAGCTCGCCGGCACAAGAACTGTGAGTGCCCTCGCCCCACCCCGGCCTCAAGCAAAAGTCCAGATTTCCCCCGTCAGAGTGCCATAGGAGCGAAGAAGCATGCGTTAAAGGAGGGCTTCAACAGTGCTAGGGCTTTATTTCACGAGACACCGTGCACTCACGTTCGTTGTAACAACTGTCAAAGGGCACTGGATGCCTTCCAACTCCTCTCTTGCGTTTGAGCCACAGGAAGTAAATGCATTCGTTTGATTAAGCTCCGTGAACGTGCAACGACGATGGCGAAGCGCTGCCCTGTTCGCTCGAAAGCTCTCGTTTGTACGGCCTTCACACGGCCTCAAGGTACGCCGTTCTAAACAACCTTACACTCCACGCTGGTGTGCCCCCAATTGGGAATGTGGGCTCTTCTGTGAGACACCAATGTGCGTCCCAAAGGAAACCGGGGGGGGGGGCTCCCCCAGGACGCCTGCTTACGGCAGTCGGTTGCCAGATGTTTACTTCCAGCCGGAGAAAGAGAAAAAGGACAGCTTTCCCGGGGACAATTCTGGACCCTTGGGAACATCCAGAATCACCAAAGCCTAAACTTGGCACGGCCTGGGGAACGCTCTTCCGCACGTCCAGCAATCCCCACGTCAAAACCTTTCTCGGCAGAGGCAGGCACTCTCTCCCTTGTACTAGATAGCTCGGCAGAACCTTGCGAGAAACATGCTGCGTCATTCAGCTTGAAAGTGGGACGCGGATGGGAGAGTACGCTTTCTCCCCGTTTGGAGGCGCCGTGCGCTTGGCTTCAAAGCTGCCCGAACAGCACTAGCGGCCCGACGTCTCTGCACGGCAGGATTGTCGTTGTGGGCCGAGGCTGCGTGTTCTCTCAAAGCGGAAAACCGTGCTGGCAATACCTTGCTAGAAACTCCTCCCACGGCACTACATGTTCAGCTCCGGCCAAACGAAAGGTGACCTCAGGCCTCAAGGTAAGTTCCAGCGTTTCACGTCGGGGGAGTTGGGTGTGCAGTGGTTTCCATGAGGCCAGACTCCACCACGGAGTGCCTTAACTCTGCGACGCTCCTGGGGGCACACAGGATAGGAGCTCGTTCGCCAATTTCGCAGGATGACTTCTCTCCGTGCCGGAACGGCGGCTCCTGGCTTCTAGAGGAACCTTAGCCTAAACAGGCCCCTGGAGGAAGCTCTTCACATTCAGAGCAAGGGCAACGTACTGCTCTCTGGCTTGCCTGGCTTGAGTGCCCCAGTCGTCAAAGAGCCTCGCGAAAGCAGTGCTGCGCAGACTCCCTTTGCCAGTCGAACGGCCTCCTTGACTGAAAGAGAACTGCAGTGCCAAAAGGCACCGTGCTGACGACTGGCTCCAGGAAGAGACTCGGGACAGCACTCTCATAGAAGCGAAAGCTAGGCTGTGCGCCCAGCCTGAGGAGCAGTACGTACGTTTGCCACACTTCTTTACAGAGCTAGGCGTGAGCCAGAGAGCCTCGGTCACTGAGGCCTACCTAAGGGACTGCCACACTTACCCAGTAGCTCCCACGCAGAGGTCCCTGTGCCCAAACGGGCCTCCACGGAAGGGCCCTGTTCCTCCCGTTGTGTTTCCTTGAGGTAATCAGAAACCGCTGAGGATCCCTATAGGAGCTCCGGTTTGAAGCTGGGCGACCCTGGCTAAACCTTATTCCCCTCCGTGGTAAACGAGACAGTGGCGGGTCCTAAGCTGCCTGAAGTACACTGCTCGCGCCCACCTTCTCTTTGCTGCCGGAAGGCCTCCCACAAGAAGTCTGAGTTTACTCGTGACAGCAGAAGTCTGAGTTTACGCGTGTGAGGCCTGCTGCTCTCAGTTCCTTGCTGGGAGCTTCAGCAGGAGCGCTCGGGAGCTCGCCGGCACAAGAACTGTGAGTGCCCTCGCCCCACCCCGGCCTCAAGCAAAAGTCCAGATTTCCCCCGTCAGAGTGCCATAGGAGCGAAGAAGCATGCGTTAAAGGAGGGCTTCAACAGTGCTAGGGCTTTATTTCACGAGACACCGTGCACTCACGTTCGTTGTAACAACTGTCAAAGGGCACTGGATGCCTTCCAACTCCTCTCTTGCGTTTGAGCCACAGGAAGTAAATGCATTCGTTTGATTAAGCTCCGTGAACGTGCAACGACGATGGCGAAGCGCTGCCCTGTTCGCTCGAAAGCTCTCGTTTGTACGGCCTTCACACGGCCTCAAGGTACGCCGTTCTAAACAACCTTACACTCCACGCTGGTGTGCCCCCAATTGGGAATGTGGGCTCTTCTGTGAGACACCAATGTGCGTCCCAAAGGAAACCGGGGGGGGGGGCTCCCCCAGGACGCCTGCTTACGGCAGTCGGTTGCCAGATGTTTACTTCCAGCCGGAGAAAGAGAAAAAGGACAGCTTTCCCGGGGACAATTCTGGACCCTTGGGAACATCCAGAATCACCAAAGCCTAAACTTGGCACGGCCTGGGGAACGCTCTTCCGCACGTCCAGCAATCCCCACGTCAAAACCTTTCTCGGCAGAGGCAGGCACTCTCTCCCTTGTACTAGATAGCTCGGCAGAACCTTGCGAGAAACATGCTGCGTCATTCAGCTTGAAAGTGGGACGCGGATGGGAGAGTACGCTTTCTCCCCGTTTGGAGGCGCCGTGCGCTTGGCTTCAAAGCTGCCCGAACAGCACTAGCGGCCCGACGTCTCTGCACGGCAGGATTGTCGTTGTGGGCCGAGGCTGCGTGTTCTCTCAAAGCGGAAAACCGTGCTGGCAATACCTTGCTAGAAACTCCTCCCACGGCACTACATGTTCAGCTCCGGCCAAACGAAAGGTGACCTCAGGCCTCAAGGTAAGTTCCAGCGTTTCACGTCGGGGGAGTTGGGTGTGCAGTGGTTTCCATGAGGCCAGACTCCACCACGGAGTGCCTTAACTCTGCGACGCTCCTGGGGGCACACAGGATAGGAGCTCGTTCGCCAATTTCGCAGGATGACTTCTCTCCGTGCCGGAACGGCGGCTCCTGGCTTCTAGAGGAACCTTAGCCTAAACAGGCCCCTGGAGGAAGCTCTTCACATTCAGAGCAAGGGCAACGTACTGCTCTCTGGCTTGCCTGGCTTGAGTGCCCCAGTCGTCAAAGAGCCTCGCGAAAGCAGTGCTGCGCAGACTCCCTTTGCCAGTCGAACGGCCTCCTTGACTGAAAGAGAACTGCAGTGCCAAAAGGCACCGTGCTGACGACTGGCTCCAGGAAGAGACTCGGGACAGCACTCTCATAGAAGCGAAAGCTAGGCTGTGCGCCCAGCCTGAGGAGCAGTACGTACGTTTGCCACACTTCTTTACAGAGCTAGGCGTGAGCCAGAGAGCCTCGGTCACTGAGGCCTACCTAAGGGACTGCCACACTTACCCAGTAGCTCCCACGCAGAGGTCCCTGTGCCCAAACGGGCCTCCACGGAAGGGCCCTGTTCCTCCCGTTGTGTTTCCTTGAGGTAATCAGAAACCGCTGAGGATCCCTATAGGAGCTCCGGTTTGAAGCTGGGCGACCCTGGCTAAACCTTATTCCCCTCCGTGGTAAACGAGACAGTGGCGGGTCCTAAGCTGCCTGAAGTACACTGCTCGCGCCCACCTTCTCTTTGCTGCCGGAAGGCCTCCCACAAGAAGTCTGAGTTTACTCGTGACAGCAGAAGTCTGAGTTTACGCGTGTGAGGCCTGCTGCTCTCAGTTCCTTGCTGGGAGCTTCAGCAGGAGCGCTCGGGAGCTCGCCGGCACAAGAACTGTGAGTGCCCTCGCCCCACCCCGGCCTCAAGCAAAAGTCCAGATTTCCCCCGTCAGAGTGCCATAGGAGCGAAGAAGCATGCGTTAAAGGAGGGCTTCAACAGTGCTAGGGCTTTATTTCACGAGACACCGTGCACTCACGTTCGTTGTAACAACTGTCAAAGGGCACTGGATGCCTTCCAACTCCTCTCTTGCGTTTGAGCCACAGGAAGTAAATGCATTCGTTTGATTAAGCTCCGTGAACGTGCAACGACGATGGCGAAGCGCTGCCCTGTTCGCTCGAAAGCTCTCGTTTGTACGGCCTTCACACGGCCTCAAGGTACGCCGTTCTAAACAACCTTACACTCCACGCTGGTGTGCCCCCAATTGGGAATGTGGGCTCTTCTGTGAGACACCAATGTGCGTCCCAAAGGAAACCGGGGGGGGGGGGCTCCCCCAGGACGCCTGCTTACGGCAGTCGGTTGCCAGATGTTTACTTCCAGCCGGAGAAAGAGAAAAAGGACAGCTTTCCCGGGGACAATTCTGGACCCTTGGGAACATCCAGAATCACCAAAGCCTAAACTTGGCACGGCCTGGGGAACGCTCTTCCGCACGTCCAGCAATCCCCACGTCAAAACCTTTCTCGGCAGAGGCAGGCACTCTCTCCCTTGTACTAGATAGCTCGGCAGAACCTTCCGAGAAACATGCTGCGTCATTCAGCTTGAAAGTGGGACGCGGATGGGAGAGTACGCTTTCTCCCCGTTTGGAGGCGCCGTGCGCTTGGCTTCAAAGCTGCCCGAACAGCACTAGCGGCCCGACGTCTCTGCACGGCAGGATTGTCGTTGTGGGCCGAGGCTGCGTGTTCTCTCAAAGCGGAAAACCGTGCTGGCAATACCTTGCTAGAAACTCCTCCCACGGCACTACATGTTCAGCTCCGGCCAAACGAAAGGTGACCTCAGGCCTCAAGGTAAGTTCCAGCGTTTCACGTCGGGGGAGTTGGGTGTGCAGTGGTTTCCATGAGGCCAGACTCCACCACGGAGTGCCTTAACTCTGCGACGCTCCTGGGGGCACACAGGATAGGAGCTCGTTCGCCAATTTCGCAGGATGACTTCTCTCCGTGCCGGAACGGCGGCTCCTGGCTTCTAGAGGAACCTTAGCCTAAACAGGCCCCTGGAGGAAGCTCTTCACATTCAGAGCAAGGGCAACGTACTGCTCTCTGGCTTGCCTGGCTTGAGTGCCCCAGTCGTCAAAGAGCCTCGCGAAAGCAGTGCTGCGCAGACTCCCTTTGCCAGTCGAACGGCCTCCTTGACTGAAAGAGAACTGCAGTGCCAAAAGGCACCGTGCTGACGACTGGCTCCAGGAAGAGACTCGGGACAGCACTCTCATAGAAGCGAAAGCTAGGCTGTGCGCCCAGCCTGAGGAGCAGTACGTACGTTTGCCACACTTCTTTACAGAGCTAGGCGTGAGCCAGAGAGCCTCGGTCACTGAGGCCTACCTAAGGGACTGCCACACTTACCCAGTAGCTCCCACGCAGAGGTCCCTGTGCCCAAACGGGCCTCCACGGAAGGGCCCTGTTCCTCCCGTTGTGTTTCCTTGAGGTAATCAGAAACCGCTGAGGATCCCTATAGGAGCTCCGGTTTGAAGCTGGGCGACCCTGGCTAAACCTTATTCCCCTCCGTGGTAAACGAGACAGTGGCGGGTCCTAAGCTGCCTGAAGTACACTGCTCGCGCCCACCTTCTCTTTGCTGCCGGAAGGCCTCCCACAAGAAGTCTGAGTTTACTCGTGACAGCAGAAGTCTGAGTTTACGCGTGTGAGGCCTGCTGCTCTCAGTTCCTTGCTGGGAGCTTCAGCAGGAGCGCTCGGGAGCTCGCCGGCACAAGAACTGTGAGTGCCCTCGCCCCACCCCGGCCTCAAGCAAAAGTCCAGATTTCCCCCGTCAGAGTGCCATAGGAGCGAAGAAGCATGCGTTAAAGGAGGGCTTCAACAGTGCTAGGGCTTTATTTCACGAGACACCGTGCACTCACGTTCGTTGTAACAACTGTCAAAGGGCACTGGATGCCTTCCAACTCCTCTCTTGCGTTTGAGCCACAGGAAGTAAATGCATTCGTTTGATTAAGCTCCGTGAACGTGCAACGACGATGGCGAAGCGCTGCCCTGTTCGCTCGAAAGCTCTCGTTTGTACGGCCTTCACACGGCCTCAAGGTACGCCGTTCTAAACAACCTTACACTCCACGCTGGTGTGCCCCCAATTGGGAATGTGGGCTCTTCTGTGAGACACCAATGTGCGTCCCAAAGGAAACCGGGGGGGGGGGCTCCCCCAGGACGCCTGCTTACGGCAGTCGGTTGCCAGATGTTTACTTCCAGCCGGAGAAAGAGAAAAAGGACAGCTTTCCCGGGGACAATTCTGGACCCTTGGGAACATCCAGAATCACCAAAGCCTAAACTTGGCACGGCCTGGGGAACGCTCTTCCGCACGTCCAGCAATCCCCACGTCAAAACCTTTCTCGGCAGAGGCAGGCACTCTCTCCCTTGTACTAGATAGCTCGGCAGAACCTTGCGAGAAACATGCTGCGTCATTCAGCTTGAAAGTGGGACGCGGATGGGAGAGTACGCTTTCTCCCCGTTTGGAGGCGCCGTGCGCTTGGCTTCAAAGCTGCCCGAACAGCACTAGCGGCCCGACGTCTCTGCACGGCAGGATTGTCGTTGTGGGCCGAGGCTGCGTGTTCTCTCAAAGCGGAAAACCGTGCTGGCAATACCTTGCTAGAAACTCCTCCCACGGCACTACATGTTCAGCTCCGGCCAAACGAAAGGTGACCTCAGGCCTCAAGGTAAGTTCCAGCGTTTCACGTCGGGGGAGTTGGGTGTGCAGTGGTTTCCATGAGGCCAGACTCCACCACGGAGTGCCTTAACTCTGCGACGCTCCTGGGGGCACACAGGATAGGAGCTCGTTCGCCAATTTCGCAGGATGACTTCTCTCCGTGCCGGAACGGCGGCTCCTGGCTTCTAGAGGAACCTTAGCCTAAACAGGCCCCTGGAGGAAGCTCTTCACATTCAGAGCAAGGGCAACGTACTGCTCTCTGGCTTGCCTGGCTTGAGTGCCCCAGTCGTCAAAGAGCCTCGCGAAAGCAGTGCTGCGCAGACTCCCTTTGCCAGTCGAACGGCCTCCTTGACTGAAAGAGAACTGCAGTGCCAAAAGGCACCGTGCTGACGACTGGCTCCAGGAAGAGACTCGGGACAGCACTCTCATAGAAGCGAAAGCTAGGCTGTGCGCCCAGCCTGAGGAGCAGTACGTACGTTTGCCACACTTCTTTACAGAGCTAGGCGTGAGCCAGAGAGCCTCGGTCACTGAGGCCTACCTAAGGGACTGCCACACTTACCCAGTAGCTCCCACGCAGAGGTCCCTGTGCCCAAACGGGCCTCCACGGAAGGGCCCTGTTCCTCCCGTTGTGTTTCCTTGAGGTAATCAGAAACCGCTGAGGATCCCTATAGGAGCTCCGGTTTGAAGCTGGGCGACCCTGGTTAAACCTTATTCCCCTCCGTGGTAAACGAGACAGTGGCGGGTCCTAAGCTGCCTGAAGTACACTGCTCGCGCCCACCTTCTCTTTGCTGCCGGAAGGCCTCCCACAAGAAGTCTGAGTTTACTCGTGACAGCAGAAGTCTGAGTTTACGCGTGTGAGGCCTGCTGCTCTCAGTTCCTTGCTGGGAGCTTCAGCAGGAGCGCTCGGGAGCTCGCCGGCACAAGAACTGTGAGTGCCCTCGCCCCACCCCGGCCTCAAGCAAAAGTCCAGATTTCCCCCGTCAGAGTGCCATAGGAGCGAAGAAGCATGCGTTAAAGGAGGGCTTCAACAGTGCTAGGGCTTTATTTCACGAGACACCGTGCACTCACGTTCGTTGTAACAACTGTCAAAGGGCACTGGATGCCTTCCAACTCCTCTCTTGCGTTTGAGCCACAGGAAGTAAATGCATTCGTTTGATTAAGCTCCGTGAACGTGCAACGACGATGGCGAAGCGCTGCCCTGTTCGCTCGAAAGCTCTCGTTTGTACGGCCTTCACACGGCCTCAAGGTACGCCGTTCTAAACAACCTTACACTCCACGCTGGTGTGCCCCCAATTGGGAATGTGGGCTCTTCTGTGAGACACCAATGTGCGTCCCAAAGGAAACCGGGGGGGGGGGCTCCCCCAGGACGCCTGCTTACGGCAGTCGTTTGCCAGATGTTTACTTCCAGCCGGAGAAAGAGAAAAAGGACAGCTTTCCCGGGGACAATTCTGGACCCTTGGGAACATCCAGAATCACCAAAGCCTAAACTTGGCACGGCCTGGGGAACGCTCTTCCGCACGTCCAGCAATCCCCACGTCAAAACCTTTCTCGGCAGAGGCAGGCACTCTCTCCCTTGTACTAGATAGCTCGGCAGAACCTTCCGAGAAACATGCTGCGTCATTCAGCTTGAAAGTGGGACGCGGATGGGAGAGTACGCTTTCTCCCCGTTTGGAGGCGCCGTGCGCTTGGCTTCAAAGCTGCCCGAACAGCACTAGCGGCCCGACGTCTCTGCACGGCAGGATTGTCGTTGTGGGCCGAGGCTGCGTGTTCTCTCAAAGCGGAAAACCGTGCTGGCAATACCTTGCTAGAAACTCCTCCCACGGCACTACATGTTCAGCTCCGGCCAAACGAAAGGTGACCTCAGGCCTCAAGGTAAGTTCCAGCGTTTCACGTCGGGGGAGTTGGGTGTGCAGTGGTTTCCATGAGGCCAGACTCCACCACGGAGTGCCTTAACTCTGCGACGCTCCTGGGGGCACACAGGATAGGAGCTCGTTCGCCAATTTCGCAGGATGACTTCTCTCCGTGCCGGAACGGCGGCTCCTGGCTTCTAGAGGAACCTTAGCCCCTGGAGGAAGCTCTTCACATTCAGAGCAAGGGCAACGTACTGCTCTCTGGCTTGCCTGGCTTGAGTGCCCCAGTCGTCAAAGAGCCTCGCGAAAGCAGTGCTGCGCAGACTCCCTTTGCCAGTCGAACGGCCTCCTTGACTGAAAGAGAACTGCAGTGCCAAAAGGCACCGTGCTGACGACTGGCTCCAGGAAGAGACTCGGGACAGCACTCTCATAGAAGCGAAAGCTAGGCTGTGCGCCCAGCCTGAGGAGCAGTACGTACGTTTGCCACACTTCTTTACAGAGCTAGGCGTGAGCCAGAGAGCCTCGGTCACTGAGGCCTACCTAAGGGACTGCCACACTTACCCAGTAGCTCCCACGCAGAGGTCCCTGTGCCCAAACGGGCCTCCATGGAAGGGCCCTGTTCCTCCCGTTGTGTTTCCTTGAGGTAATCAGAAACCGCTGAGGATCCCTATAGGAGCTCCGGTTTGAAGCTGGGCGACCCTGGCTAAACCTTATTCCCCTCCGTGGTAAACGAGACAGTGGCGGGTCCTAAGCTGCCTGAAGTACACTGCTCGCGCCCACCTTCTCTTTGCTGCCGGAAGGCCTCCCACAAGAAGTCTGAGTTTACTCGTGACAGCAGAAGTCTGAGTTTACGCGTGTGAGGCCTGCTGCTCTCAGTTCCTTGCTGGGAGCTTCAGCAGGAGCGCTCGGGAGCTCGCCGGCACAAGAACTGTGAGTGCCCTCGCCCCACCCCGGCCTCAAGCAAAAGTCCAGATTTCCCCCGTCAGAGTGCCATAGGAGCGAAGAAGCATGCGTTAAAGGAGGGCTTCAACAGTGCTAGGGCTTTATTTCACGAGACACCGTGCACTCACGTTCGTTGTAACAACTGTCAAAGGGCACTGGATGCCTTCCAACTCCTCTCTTGCGTTTGAGCCACAGGAAGTAAATGCATTCGTTTGATTAAGCTCCGTGAACGTGCAACGACGATGGCGAAGCGCTGCCCTGTTCGCTCGAAAGCTCTCGTTTGTACGGCCTTCACACGGCCTCAAGGTACGCCGTTCTAAACAACCTTACACTCCACGCTGGTGTGCCCCCAATTGGGAATGTGGGCTCTTCTGTGAGACACCAATGTGCGTCCCAAAGGAAACCGGGGGGGGGGGGCTCCCCCAGGACGCCTGCTTACGGCAGTCGGTTGCCAGATGTTTACTTCCAGCCGGAGAAAGAGAAAAAGGACAGCTTTCCCGGGGACAATTCTGGACCCTTGGGAACATCCAGAATCACCAAAGCCTAAACTTGGCACGGCCTGGGGAACGCTCTTCCGCACGTCCAGCAATCCCCACGTCAAAACCTTTCTCGGCAGAGGCAGGCACTCTCTCCCTTGTACTAGATAGCTCGGCAGAACCTTGCGAGAAACATGCTGCGTCATTCAGCTTGAAAGTGGGACGCGGATGGGAGAGTACGCTTTCTCCCCGTTTGGAGGCGCCGTGCGCTTGGCTTCAAAGCTGCCCGAACAGCACTAGCGGCCCGACGTCTCTGCACGGCAGGATTGTCGTTGTGGGCCGAGGCTGCGTGTTCTCTCAAAGCGGAAAACCGTGCTGGCAATACCTTGCTAGAAACTCCTCCCACGGCACTACATGTTCAGCTCCGGCCAAACGAAAGGTGACCTCAGGCCTCAAGGTAAGTTCCAGCGTTTCACGTCGGGGGAGTTGGGTGTGCAGTGGTTTCCATGAGGCCAGACTCCACCACGGAGTGCCTTAACTCTGCGACGCTCCTGGGGGCACACAGGATAGGAGCTCGTTCGCCAATTTCGCAGGATGACTTCTCTCCGTGCCGGAACGGCGGCTCCTGGCTTCTAGAGGAACCTTAGCCTAAACAGGCCCCTGGAGGAAGCTCTTCACATTCAGAGCAAGGGCAACGTACTGCTCTCTGGCTTGCCTGGCTTGAGTGCCCCAGTCGTCAAAGAGCCTCGCGAAAGCAGTGCTGCGCAGACTCCCTTTGCCAGTCGAACGGCCTCCTTGACTGAAAGAGAACTGCAGTGCCAAAAGGCACCGTGCTGACGACTGGCTCCAGGAAGAGACTCGGGACAGCACTCTCATAGAAGCGAAAGCTAGGCTGTGCGCCCAGCCTGAGGAGCAGTACGTACGTTTGCCACACTTCTTTACAGAGCTAGGCGTGAGCCAGAGAGCCTCGGTCACTGAGGCCTACCTAAGGGACTGCCACACTTACCCAGTAGCTCCCACGCAGAGGTCCCTGTGCCCAAACGGGCCTCCACGGAAGGGCCCTGTTCCTCCCGTTGTGTTTCCTTGAGGTAATCAGAAACCGCTGAGGATCCCTATAGGAGCTCCGGTTTGAAGCTGGGCGACCCTGGCTAAACCTTATTCCCCTCCGTGGTAAACGAGACAGTGGCGGGTCCTAAGCTGCCTGAAGTACACTGCTCGCGCCCACCTTCTCTTTGCTGCCGGAAGGCCTCCCACAAGAAGTCTGAGTTTACTCGTGACAGCAGAAGTCTGAGTTTACGCGTGTGAGGCCTGCTGCTCTCAGTTCCTTGCTGGGAGCTTCAGCAGGAGCGCTCGGGAGCTCGCCGGCACAAGAACTGTGAGTGCCCTCGCCCCACCCCGGCCTCAAGCAAAAGTCCAGATTTCCCCCGTCAGAGTGCCATAGGAGCGAAGAAGCATGCGTTAAAGGAGGGCTTCAACAGTGCTAGGGCTTTATTTCACGAGACACCGTGCACTCACGTTCGTTGTAACAACTGTCAAAGGGCACTGGATGCCTTCCAACTCCTCTCTTGCGTTTGAGCCACAGGAAGTAAATGCATTCGTTTGATTAAGCTCCGTGAACGTGCAACGACGATGGCGAAGCGCTGCCCTGTTCGCTCGAAAGCTCTCGTTTGTACGGCCTTCACACGGCCTCAAGGTACGCCGTTCTAAACAACCTTACACTCCACGCTGGTGTGCCCCCAATTGGGAATGTGGGCTCTTCTGTGAGACACCAATGTGCGTCCCAAAGGAAACCGGGGGGGGGGCTCCCCCAGGACGCCTGCTTACGGCAGTCGGTTGCCAGATGTTTACTTCCAGCCGGAGAAAGAGAAAAAGGACAGCTTTCCCGGGGACAATTCTGGACCCTTGGGAACATCCAGAATCACCAAAGCCTAAACTTGGCACGGCCTGGGGAACGCTCTTCCGCACGTCCAGCAATCCCCACGTCAAAACCTTTCTCGGCAGAGGCAGGCACTCTCTCCCTTGTACTAGATAGCTCGGCAGAACCTTGCGAGAAACATGCTGCGTCATTCAGCTTGAAAGTGGGACGCGGATGGGAGAGTACGCTTTCTCCCCGTTTGGAGGCGCCGTGCGCTTGGCTTCAAAGCTGCCCGAACAGCACTAGCGGCCCGACGTCTCTGCACGGCAGGATTGTCGTTGTGGGCCGAGGCTGCGTGTTCTCTCAAAGCGGAAAACCGTGCTGGCAATACCTTGCTAGAAACTCCTCCCACGGCACTACATGTTCAGCTCCGGCCAAACGAAAGGTGACCTCAGGCCTCAAGGTAAGTTCCAGCGTTTCACGTCGGGGGAGTTGGGTGTGCAGTGGTTTCCATGAGGCCAGACTCCACCACGGAGTGCCTTAACTCTGCGACGCTCCTGGGGGCACACAGGATAGGAGCTCGTTCGCCAATTTCGCAGGATGACTTCTCTCCGTGCCGGAACGGCGGCTCCTGGCTTCTAGAGGAACCTTAGCCTAAACAGGCCCCTGGAGGAAGCTCTTCACATTCAGAGCAAGGGCAACGTACTGCTCTCTGGCTTGCCTGGCTTGAGTGCCCCAGTCGTCAAAGAGCCTCGCGAAAGCAGTGCTGCGCAGACTCCCTTTGCCAGTCGAACGGCCTCCTTGACTGAAAGAGAACTGCAGTGCCAAAAGGCACCGTGCTGACGACTGGCTCCAGGAAGAGACTCGGGACAGCACTCTCATAGAAGCGAAAGCTAGGCTGTGCGCCCAGCCTGAGGAGCAGTACGTACGTTTGCCACACTTCTTTACAGAGCTAGGCGTGAGCCAGAGAGCCTCGGTCACTGAGGCCTACCTAAGGGACTGCCACACTTACCCAGTAGCTCCCACGCAGAGGTCCCTGTGCCCAAACGGGCCTCCACGGAAGGGCCCTGTTCCTCCCGTTGTGTTTCCTTGAGGTAATCAGAAACCGCTGAGGATCCCTATAGGAGCTCCGGTTTGAAGCTGGGCGACCCTGGCTAAACCTTATTCCCCTCCGTGGTAAACGAGACAGTGGCGGGTCCTAAGCTGCCTGAAGTACACTGCTCGCGCCCACCTTCTCTTTGCTGCCGGAAGGCCTCCCACAAGAAGTCTGAGTTTACTCGTGACAGCAGAAGTCTGAGTTTACGCGTGTGAGGCCTGCTGCTCTCAGTTCCTTGCTGGGAGCTTCAGCAGGAGCGCTCGGGAGCTCGCCGGCACAAGAACTGTGAGTGCCCTCGCCCCACCCCGGCCTCAAGCAAAAGTCCAGATTTCCCCCGTCAGAGTGCCATAGGAGCGAAGAAGCATGCGTTAAAGGAGGGCTTCAACAGTGCTAGGGCTTTATTTCACGAGACACCGTGCACTCACGTTCGTTGTAACAACTGTCAAAGGGCACTGGATGCCTTCCAACTCCTCTCTTGCGTTTGAGCCACAGGAAGTAAATGCATTCGTTTGATTAAGCTCCGTGAACGTGCAACGACGATGGCGAAGCGCTGCCCTGTTCGCTCGAAAGCTCTCGTTTGTACGGCCTTCACACGGCCTCAAGGTACGCCGTTCTAAACAACCTTACACTCCACGCTGGTGTGCCCCCAATTGGGAATGTGGGCTCTTCTGTGAGACACCAATGTGCGTCCCAAAGGAAACCGGGGGGGGGGGCTCCCCCAGGACGCCTGCTTACGGCAGTCGGTTGCCAGATGTTTACTTCCAGCCGGAGAAAGAGAAAAAGGACAGCTTTCCCGGGGACAATTCTGGACCCTTGGGAACATCCAGAATCACCAAAGCCTAAACTTGGCACGGCCTGGGGAACGCTCTTCCGCACGTCCAGCAATCCCCACGTCAAAACCTTTCTCGGCAGAGGCAGGCACTCTCTCCCTTGTACTAGATAGCTCGGCAGAACCTTGCGAGAAACATGCTGCGTCATTCAGCTTGAAAGTGGGACGCGGATGGGAGAGTACGCTTTCTCCCCGTTTGGAGGCGCCGTGCGCTTGGCTTCAAAGCTGCCCGAACAGCACTAGCGGCCCGACGTCTCTGCACGGCAGGATTGTCGTTGTGGGCCGAGGCTGCGTGTTCTCTCAAAGCGGAAAACCGTGCTGGCAATACCTTGCTAGAAACTCCTCCCACGGCACTACATGTTCAGCTCCGGCCAAACGAAAGGTGACCTCAGGCCTCAAGGTAAGTTCCAGCGTTTCACGTCGGGGGAGTTGGGTGTGCAGTGGTTTCCATGAGGCCAGACTCCACCACGGAGTGCCTTAACTCTGCGACGCTCCTGGGGGCACACAGGATAGGAGCTCGTTCGCCAATTTCGCAGGGTGACTTCTCTCCGTGCCGGAACGGCGGCTCCTGGCTTCTAGAGGAACCTTAGCCCCTGGAGGAAGCTCTTCACATTCAGAGCAAGGGCAACGTACTGCTCTCTGGCTTGCCTGGCTTGAGTGCCCCAGTCGTCAAAGAGCCTCGCGAAAGCAGTGCTGCGCAGACTCCCTTTGCCAGTCGAACGGCCTCCTTGACTGAAAGAGAACTGCAGTGCCAAAAGGCACCGTGCTGACGACTGGCTCCAGGAAGAGACTCGGGACAGCACTCTCATAGAAGCGAAAGCTAGGCTGTGCGCCCAGCCTGAGGAGCAGTACGTACGTTTGCCACACTTCTTTACAGAGCTAGGCGTGAGCCAGAGAGCCTCGGTCACTGAGGCCTACCTAAGGGACTGCCACACTTACCCAGTAGCTCCCACGCAGAGGTCCCTGTGCCCAAACGGGCCTCCACGGAAGGGCCCTGTTCCTCCCGTTGTGTTTCCTTGAGGTAATCAGAAACCGCTGAGGATCCCTATAGGAGCTCCGGTTTGAAGCTGGGCGACCCTGGCTAAACCTTATTCCCCTCCGTGGTAAACGAGACAGTGGCGGGTCCTAAGCTGCCTGAAGTACACTGCTCGCGCCCACCTTCTCTTTGCTGCCGGAAGGCCTCCCACAAGAAGTCTGAGTTTACTCGTGACAGCAGAAGTCTGAGTTTACGCGTGTGAGGCCTGCTGCTCTCAGTTCCTTGCTGGGAGCTTCAGCAGGAGCGCTCGGGAGCTCGCCGGCACAAGAACTGTGAGTGCCCTCGCCCCACCCCGGCCTCAAGCAAAAGTCCAGATTTCCCCCGTCAGAGTGCCATAGGAGCGAAGAAGCATGCGTTAAAGGAGGGCTTCAACAGTGCTAGGGCTTTATTTCACGAGACACCGTGCACTCACGTTCGTTGTAACAACTGTCAAAGGGCACTGGATGCCTTCCAACTCCTCTCTTGCGTTTGAGCCACAGGAAGTAAATGCATTCGTTTGATTAAGCTCCGTGAACGTGCAACGACGATGGCGAAGCGCTGCCCTGTTCGCTCGAAAGCTCTCGTTTGTACGGCCTTCACACGGCCTCAAGGTACGCCGTTCTAAACAACCTTACACTCCACGCTGGTGTGCCCCCAATTGGGAATGTGGGCTCTTCTGTGAGACACCAATGTGCGTCCCAAAGGAAACCGGGGGGGGGGGCTCCCCCAGGACGCCTGCTTACGGCAGTCGGTTGCCAGATGTTTACTTCCAGCCGGAGAAAGAGAAAAAGGACAGCTTTCCCGGGGACAATTCTGGACCCTTGGGAACATCCAGAATCACCAAAGCCTAAACTTGGCACGGCCTGGGGAACGCTCTTCCGCACGTCCAGCAATCCCCACGTCAAAACCTTTCTCGGCAGAGGCAGGCACTCTCTCCCTTGTACTAGATAGCTCGGCAGAACCTTGCGAGAAACATGCTGCGTCATTCAGCTTGAAAGTGGGACGCGGATGGGAGAGTACGCTTTCTCCCCGTTTGGAGGCGCCGTGCGCTTGGCTTCAAAGCTGCCCGAACAGCACTAGCGGCCCGACGTCTCTGCACGGCAGGATTGTCGTTGTGGGCCGAGGCTGCGTGTTCTCTCAAAGCGGAAAACCGTGCTGGCAATACCTTGCTAGAAACTCCTCCCACGGCACTACATGTTCAGCTCCGGCCAAACGAAAGGTGACCTCAGGCCTCAAGGTAAGTTCCAGCGTTTCACGTCGGGGGAGTTGGGTGTGCAGTGGTTTCCATGAGGCCAGACTCCACCACGGAGTGCCTTAACTCTGCGACGCTCCTGGGGGCACACAGGATAGGAGCTCGTTCGCCAATTTCGCAGGATGACTTCTCTCCGTGCCGGAACGGCGGCTCCTGGCTTCTAGAGGAACCTTAGCCTAAACAGGCCCCTGGAGGAAGCTCTTCACATTCAGAGCAAGGGCAACGTACTGCTCTCTGGCTTGCCTGGCTTGAGTGCCCCAGTCGTCAAAGAGCCTCGCGAAAGCAGTGCTGCGCAGACTCCCTTTGCCAGTCGAACGGCCTCCTTGACTGAAAGAGAACTGCAGTGCCAAAAGGCACCGTGCTGACGACTGGCTCCAGGAAGAGACTCGGGACAGCACTCTCATAGAAGCGAAAGCTAGGCTGTGCGCCCAGCCTGAGGAGCAGTACGTACGTTTGCCACACTTCTTTACAGAGCTAGGCGTGAGCCAGAGAGCCTCGGTCACTGAGGCCTACCTAAGGGACTGCCACACTTACCCAGTAGCTCCCACGCAGAGGTCCCTGTGCCCAAACGGGCCTCCACGGAAGGGCCCTGTTCCTCCCGTTGTGTTTCCTTGAGGTAATCAGAAACCGCTGAGGATCCCTATAGGAGCTCCGGTTTGAAGCTGGGCGACCCTGGCTAAACCTTATTCCCCTCCGTGGTAAACGAGACAGTGGCGGGTCCTAAGCTGCCTGAAGTACACTGCTCGCGCCCACCTTCTCTTTGCTGCCGGAAGGCCTCCCACAAGAAGTCTGAGTTTACTCGTGACAGCAGAAGTCTGAGTTTACGCGTGTGAGGCCTGCTGCTCTCAGTTCCTTGCTGGGAGCTTCAGCAGGAGCGCTCGGGAGCTCGCCGGCACAAGAACTGTGAGTGCCCTCGCCCCACCCCGGCCTCAAGCAAAAGTCCAGATTTCCCCCGTCAGAGTGCCATAGGAGCGAAGAAGCATGCGTTAAAGGAGGGCTTCAACAGTGCTAGGGCTTTATTTCACGAGACACCGTGCACTCACGTTCGTTGTAACAACTGTCAAAGGGCACTGGATGCCTTCCAACTCCTCTCTTGCGTTTGAGCCACAGGAAGTAAATGCATTCGTTTGATTAAGCTCCGTGAACGTGCAACGACGATGGCGAAGCGCTGCCCTGTTCGCTCGAAAGCTCTCGTTTGTACGGCCTTCACACGGCCTCAAGGTACGCCGTTCTAAACAACCTTACACTCCACGCTGGTGTGCCCCCAATTGGGAATGTGGGCTCTTCTGTGAGACACCAATGTGCGTCCCAAAGGAAACCGGGGGGGGGGGCTCCCCCAGGACGCCTGCTTACGGCAGTCGGTTGCCAGATGTTTACTTCCAGCCGGAGAAAGAGAAAAAGGACAGCTTTCCCGGGGACAATTCTGGACCCTTGGGAACATCCAGAATCACCAAAGCCTAAACTTGGCACGGCCTGGGGAACGCTCTTCCGCACGTCCAGCAATCCCCACGTCAAAACCTTTCTCGGCAGAGGCAGGCACTCTCTCCCTTGTACTAGATAGCTCGGCAGAACCTTGCGAGAAACATGCTGCGTCATTCAGCTTGAAAGTGGGACGCGGATGGGAGAGTACGCTTTCTCCCCGTTTGGAGGCGCCGTGCGCTTGGCTTCAAAGCTGCCCGAACAGCACTAGCGGCCCGACGTCTCTGCACGGCAGGATTGTCGTTGTGGGCCGAGGCTGCGTGTTCTCTCAAAGCGGAAAACCGTGCTGGCAATACCTTGCTAGAAACTCCTCCCACGGCACTACATGTTCAGCTCCGGCCAAACGAAAGGTGACCTCAGGCCTCAAGGTAAGTTCCAGCGTTTCACGTCGGGGGAGTTGGGTGTGCAGTGGTTTCCATGAGGCCAGACTCCACCACGGAGTGCCTTAACTCTGCGACGCTCCTGGGGGCACACAGGATAGGAGCTCGTTCGCCAATTTCGCAGGATGACTTCTCTCCGTGCCGGAACGGCGGCTCCTGGCTTCTAGAGGAACCTTAGCCCCTGGAGGAAGCTCTTCACATTCAGAGCAAGGGCAACGTACTGCTCTCTGGCTTGCCTGGCTTGAGTGCCCCAGTCGTCAAAGAGCCTCGCGAAAGCAGTGCTGCGCAGACTCCCTTTGCCAGTCGAACGGCCTCCTTGACTGAAAGAGAACTGCAGTGCCAAAAGGCACCGTGCTGACGACTGGCTCCAGGAAGAGACTCGGGACAGCACTCTCATAGAAGCGAAAGCTAGGCTGTGCGCCCAGCCTGAGGAGCAGTACGTACGTTTGCCACACTTCTTTACAGAGCTAGGCGTGAGCCAGAGAGCCTCGGTCACTGAGGCCTACCTAAGGGACTGCCACACTTACCCAGTAGCTCCCACGCAGAGGTCCCTGTGCCCAAACGGGCCTCCACGGAAGGGCCCTGTTCCTCCCGTTGTGTTTCCTTGAGGTAATCAGAAACCGCTGAGGATCCCTATAGGAGCTCCGGTTTGAAGCTGGGCGACCCTGGCTAAACCTTATTCCCCTCCGTGGTAAACGAGACAGTGGCGGGTCCTAAGCTGCCTGAAGTACACTGCTCGCGCCCACCTTCTCTTTGCTGCCGGAAGGCCTCCCACAAGAAGTCTGAGTTTACTCGTGACAGCAGAAGTCTGAGTTTACGCGTGTGAGGCCTGCTGCTCTCAGTTCCTTGCTGGGAGCTTCAGCAGGAGCGCTCGGGAGCTCGCCGGCACAAGAACTGTGAGTGCCCTCGCCCCACCCCGGCCTCAAGCAAAAGTCCAGATTTCCCCCGTCAGAGTGCCATAGGAGCGAAGAAGCATGCGTTAAAGGAGGGCTTCAACAGTGCTAGGGCTTTATTTCACGAGACACCGTGCACTCACGTTCGTTGTAACAACTGTCAAAGGGCACTGGATGCCTTCCAACTCCTCTCTTGCGTTTGAGCCACAGGAAGTAAATGCATTCGTTTGATTAAGCTCCGTGAACGTGCAACGACGATGGCGAAGCGCTGCCCTGTTCGCTCGAAAGCTCTCGTTTGTACGGCCTTCACACGGCCTCAAGGTACGCCGTTCTAAACAACCTTACACTCCACGCTGGTGTGCCCCCAATTGGGAATGTGGGCTCTTCTGTGAGACACCAATGTGCGTCCCAAAGGAAACCGGGGGGGGGGGCTCCCCCAGGACGCCTGCTTACGGCAGTCGTTTGCCAGATGTTTACTTCCAGCCGGAGAAAGAGAAAAAGGACAGCTTTCCCGGGGACAATTCTGGACCCTTGGGAACATCCAGAATCACCAAAGCCTAAACTTGGCACGGCCTGGGGAACGCTCTTCCGCACGTCCAGCAATCCCCACGTCAAAACCTTTCTCGGCAGAGGCAGGCACTCTCTCCCTTGTACTAGATAGCTCGGCAGAACCTTCCGAGAAACATGCTGCGTCATTCAGCTTGAAAGTGGGACGCGGATGGGAGAGTACGCTTTCTCCCCGTTTGGAGGCGCCGTGCGCTTGGCTTCAAAGCTGCCCGAACAGCACTAGCGGCCCGACGTCTCTGCACGGCAGGATTGTCGTTGTGGGCCGAGGCTGCGTGTTCTCTCAAAGCGGAAAACCGTGCTGGCAATACCTTGCTAGAAACTCCTCCCACGGCACTACATGTTCAGCTCCGGCCAAACGAAAGGTGACCTCAGGCCTCAAGGTAAGTTCCAGCGTTTCACGTCGGGGGAGTTGGGTGTGCAGTGGTTTCCATGAGGCCAGACTCCACCACGGAGTGCCTTAACTCTGCGACGCTCCTGGGGGCACACAGGATAGGAGCTCGTTCGCCAATTTCGCAGGATGACTTCTCTCCGTGCCGGAACGGCGGCTCCTGGCTTCTAGAGGAACCTTAGCCTAAACAGGCCCCTGGAGGAAGCTCTTCACATTCAGAGCAAGGGCAACGTACTGCTCTCTGGCTTGCCTGGCTTGAGTGCCCCAGTCGTCAAAGAGCCTCGCGAAAGCAGTGCTGCGCAGACTCCCTTTGCCAGTCGAACGGCCTCCTTGACTGAAAGAGAACTGCAGTGCCAAAAGGCACCGTGCTGACGACTGGCTCCAGGAAGAGACTCGGGACAGCACTCTCATAGAAGCGAAAGCTAGGCTGTGCGCCCAGCCTGAGGAGCAGTACGTACGTTTGCCACACTTCTTTACAGAGCTAGGCGTGAGCCAGAGAGCCTCGGTCACTGAGGCCTACCTAAGGGACTGCCACACTTACCCAGTAGCTCCCACGCAGAGGTCCCTGTGCCCAAACGGGCCTCCATGGAAGGGCCCTGTTCCTCCCGTTGTGTTTCCTTGAGGTAATCAGAAACCGCTGAGGATCCCTATAGGAGCTCCGGTTTGAAGCTGGGCGACCCTGGCTAAACCTTATTCCCCTCCGTGGTAAACGAGACAGTGGCGGGTCCTAAGCTGCCTGAAGTACACTGCTCGCGCCCACCTTCTCTTTGCTGCCGGAAGGCCTCCCACAAGAAGTCTGAGTTTACTCGTGACAGCAGAAGTCTGAGTTTACGCGTGTGAGGCCTGCTGCTCTCAGTTCCTTGCTGGGAGCTTCAGCAGGAGCGCTCGGGAGCTCGCCGGCACAAGAACTGTGAGTGCCCTCGCCCCACCCCGGCCTCAAGCAAAAGTCCAGATTTCCCCCGTCAGAGTGCCATAGGAGCGAAGAAGCATGCGTTAAAGGAGGGCTTCAACAGTGCTAGGGCTTTATTTCACGAGACACCGTGCACTCACGTTCGTTGTAACAACTGTCAAAGGGCACTGGATGCCTTCCAACTCCTCTCTTGCGTTTGAGCCACAGGAAGTAAATGCATTCGTTTGATTAAGCTCCGTGAACGTGCAACGACGATGGCGAAGCGCTGCCCTGTTCGCTCGAAAGCTCTCGTTTGTACGGCCTTCACACGGCCTCAAGGTACGCCGTTCTAAACAACCTTACACTCCACGCTGGTGTGCCCCCAATTGGGAATGTGGGCTCTTCTGTGAGACACCAATGTGCGTCCCAAAGGAAACCGGGGGGGGGGGGCTCCCCCAGGACGCCTGCTTACGGCAGTCGGTTGCCAGATGTTTACTTCCAGCCGGAGAAAGAGAAAAAGGACAGCTTTCCCGGGGACAATTCTGGACCCTTGGGAACATCCAGAATCACCAAAGCCTAAACTTGGCACGGCCTGGGGAACGCTCTTCCGCACGTCCAGCAATCCCCACGTCAAAACCTTTCTCGGCAGAGGCAGGCACTCTCTCCCTTGTACTAGATAGCTCGGCAGAACCTTGCGAGAAACATGCTGCGTCATTCAGCTTGAAAGTGGGACGCGGATGGGAGAGTACGCTTTCTCCCCGTTTGGAGGCGCCGTGCGCTTGGCTTCAAAGCTGCCCGAACAGCACTAGCGGCCCGACGTCTCTGCACGGCAGGATTGTCGTTGTGGGCCGAGGCTGCGTGTTCTCTCAAAGCGGAAAACCGTGCTGGCAATACCTTGCTAGAAACTCCTCCCACGGCACTACATGTTCAGCTCCGGCCAAACGAAAGGTGACCTCAGGCCTCAAGGTAAGTTCCAGCGTTTCACGTCGGGGGAGTTGGGTGTGCAGTGGTTTCCATGAGGCCAGACTCCACCACGGAGTGCCTTAACTCTGCGACGCTCCTGGGGGCACACAGGATAGGAGCTCGTTCGCCAATTTCGCAGGATGACTTCTCTCCGTGCCGGAACGGCGGCTCCTGGCTTCTAGAGGAACCTTAGCCTAAACAGGCCCCTGGAGGAAGCTCTTCACATTCAGAGCAAGGGCAACGTACTGCTCTCTGGCTTGCCTGGCTTGAGTGCCCCAGTCGTCAAAGAGCCTCGCGAAAGCAGTGCTGCGCAGACTCCCTTTGCCAGTCGAACGGCCTCCTTGACTGAAAGAGAACTGCAGTGCCAAAAGGCACCGTGCTGACGACTGGCTCCAGGAAGAGACTCGGGACAGCACTCTCATAGAAGCGAAAGCTAGGCTGTGCGCCCAGCCTGAGGAGCAGTACGTACGTTTGCCACACTTCTTTACAGAGCTAGGCGTGAGCCAGAGAGCCTCGGTCACTGAGGCCTACCTAAGGGACTGCCACACTTACCCAGTAGCTCCCACGCAGAGGTCCCTGTGCCCAAACGGGCCTCCACGGAAGGGCCCTGTTCCTCCCGTTGTGTTTCCTTGAGGTAATCAGAAACCGCTGAGGATCCCTATAGGAGCTCCGGTTTGAAGCTGGGCGACCCTGGCTAAACCTTATTCCCCTCCGTGGTAAACGAGACAGTGGCGGGTCCTAAGCTGCCTGAAGTACACTGCTCGCGCCCACCTTCTCTTTGCTGCCGGAAGGCCTCCCACAAGAAGTCTGAGTTTACTCGTGACAGCAGAAGTCTGAGTTTACGCGTGTGAGGCCTGCTGCTCTCAGTTCCTTGCTGGGAGCTTCAGCAGGAGCGCTCGGGAGCTCGCCGGCACAAGAACTGTGAGTGCCCTCGCCCCACCCCGGCCTCAAGCAAAAGTCCAGATTTCCCCCGTCAGAGTGCCATAGGAGCGAAGAAGCATGCGTTAAAGGAGGGCTTCAACAGTGCTAGGGCTTTATTTCACGAGACACCGTGCACTCACGTTCGTTGTAACAACTGTCAAAGGGCACTGGATGCCTTCCAACTCCTCTCTTGCGTTTGAGCCACAGGAAGTAAATGCATTCGTTTGATTAAGCTCCGTGAACGTGCAACGACGATGGCGAAGCGCTGCCCTGTTCGCTCGAAAGCTCTCGTTTGTACGGCCTTCACACGGCCTCAAGGTACGCCGTTCTAAACAACCTTACACTCCACGCTGGTGTGCCCCCAATTGGGAATGTGGGCTCTTCTGTGAGACACCAATGTGCGTCCCAAAGGAAACCGGGGGGGGGGCTCCCCCAGGACGCCTGCTTACGGCAGTCGGTTGCCAGATGTTTACTTCCAGCCGGAGAAAGAGAAAAAGGACAGCTTTCCCGGGGACAATTCTGGACCCTTGGGAACATCCAGAATCACCAAAGCCTAAACTTGGCACGGCCTGGGGAACGCTCTTCCGCACGTCCAGCAATCCCCACGTCAAAACCTTTCTCGGCAGAGGCAGGCACTCTCTCCCTTGTACTAGATAGCTCGGCAGAACCTTGCGAGAAACATGCTGCGTCATTCAGCTTGAAAGTGGGACGCGGATGGGAGAGTACGCTTTCTCCCCGTTTGGAGGCGCCGTGCGCTTGGCTTCAAAGCTGCCCGAACAGCACTAGCGGCCCGACGTCTCTGCACGGCAGGATTGTCGTTGTGGGCCGAGGCTGCGTGTTCTCTCAAAGCGGAAAACCGTGCTGGCAATACCTTGCTAGAAACTCCTCCCACGGCACTACATGTTCAGCTCCGGCCAAACGAAAGGTGACCTCAGGCCTCAAGGTAAGTTCCAGCGTTTCACGTCGGGGGAGTTGGGTGTGCAGTGGTTTCCATGAGGCCAGACTCCACCACGGAGTGCCTTAACTCTGCGACGCTCCTGGGGGCACACAGGATAGGAGCTCGTTCGCCAATTTCGCAGGATGACTTCTCTCCGTGCCGGAACGGCGGCTCCTGGCTTCTAGAGGAACCTTAGCCTAAACAGGCCCCTGGAGGAAGCTCTTCACATTCAGAGCAAGGGCAACGTACTGCTCTCTGGCTTGCCTGGCTTGAGTGCCCCAGTCGTCAAAGAGCCTCGCGAAAGCAGTGCTGCGCAGACTCCCTTTGCCAGTCGAACGGCCTCCTTGACTGAAAGAGAACTGCAGTGCCAAAAGGCACCGTGCTGACGACTGGCTCCAGGAAGAGACTCGGGACAGCACTCTCATAGAAGCGAAAGCTAGGCTGTGCGCCCAGCCTGAGGAGCAGTACGTACGTTTGCCACACTTCTTTACAGAGCTAGGCGTGAGCCAGAGAGCCTCGGTCACTGAGGCCTACCTAAGGGACTGCCACACTTACCCAGTAGCTCCCACGCAGAGGTCCCTGTGCCCAAACGGGCCTCCACGGAAGGGCCCTGTTCCTCCCGTTGTGTTTCCTTGAGGTAATCAGAAACCGCTGAGGATCCCTATAGGAGCTCCGGTTTGAAGCTGGGCGACCCTGGCTAAACCTTATTCCCCTCCGTGGTAAACGAGACAGTGGCGGGTCCTAAGCTGCCTGAAGTACACTGCTCGCGCCCACCTTCTCTTTGCTGCCGGAAGGCCTCCCACAAGAAGTCTGAGTTTACTCGTGACAGCAGAAGTCTGAGTTTACGCGTGTGAGGCCTGCTGCTCTCAGTTCCTTGCTGGGAGCTTCAGCAGGAGCGCTCGGGAGCTCGCCGGCACAAGAACTGTGAGTGCCCTCGCCCCACCCCGGCCTCAAGCAAAAGTCCAGATTTCCCCCGTCAGAGTGCCATAGGAGCGAAGAAGCATGCGTTAAAGGAGGGCTTCAACAGTGCTAGGGCTTTATTTCACGAGACACCGTGCACTCACGTTCGTTGTAACAACTGTCAAAGGGCACTGGATGCCTTCCAACTCCTCTCTTGCGTTTGAGCCACAGGAAGTAAATGCATTCGTTTGATTAAGCTCCGTGAACGTGCAACGACGATGGCGAAGCGCTGCCCTGTTCGCTCGAAAGCTCTCGTTTGTACGGCCTTCACACGGCCTCAAGGTACGCCGTTCTAAACAACCTTACACTCCACGCTGGTGTGCCCCCAATTGGGAATGTGGGCTCTTCTGTGAGACACCAATGTGCGTCCCAAAGGAAACCGGGGGGGGGGGCTCCCCCAGGACGCCTGCTTACGGCAGTCGGTTGCCAGATGTTTACTTCCAGCCGGAGAAAGAGAAAAAGGACAGCTTTCCCGGGGACAATTCTGGACCCTTGGGAACATCCAGAATCACCAAAGCCTAAACTTGGCACGGCCTGGGGAACGCTCTTCCGCACGTCCAGCAATCCCCACGTCAAAACCTTTCTCGGCAGAGGCAGGCACTCTCTCCCTTGTACTAGATAGCTCGGCAGAACCTTGCGAGAAACATGCTGCGTCATTCAGCTTGAAAGTGGGACGCGGATGGGAGAGTACGCTTTCTCCCCGTTTGGAGGCGCCGTGCGCTTGGCTTCAAAGCTGCCCGAACAGCACTAGCGGCCCGACGTCTCTGCACGGCAGGATTGTCGTTGTGGGCCGAGGCTGCGTGTTCTCTCAAAGCGGAAAACCGTGCTGGCAATACCTTGCTAGAAACTCCTCCCACGGCACTACATGTTCAGCTCCGGCCAAACGAAAGGTGACCTCAGGCCTCAAGGTAAGTTCCAGCGTTTCACGTCGGGGGAGTTGGGTGTGCAGTGGTTTCCATGAGGCCAGACTCCACCACGGAGTGCCTTAACTCTGCGACGCTCCTGGGGGCACACAGGATAGGAGCTCGTTCGCCAATTTCGCAGGGTGACTTCTCTCCGTGCCGGAACGGCGGCTCCTGGCTTCTAGAGGAACCTTAGCCCCTGGAGGAAGCTCTTCACATTCAGAGCAAGGGCAACGTACTGCTCTCTGGCTTGCCTGGCTTGAGTGCCCCAGTCGTCAAAGAGCCTCGCGAAAGCAGTGCTGCGCAGACTCCCTTTGCCAGTCGAACGGCCTCCTTGACTGAAAGAGAACTGCAGTGCCAAAAGGCACCGTGCTGACGACTGGCTCCAGGAAGAGACTCGGGACAGCACTCTCATAGAAGCGAAAGCTAGGCTGTGCGCCCAGCCTGAGGAGCAGTACGTACGTTTGCCACACTTCTTTACAGAGCTAGGCGTGAGCCAGAGAGCCTCGGTCACTGAGGCCTACCTAAGGGACTGCCACACTTACCCAGTAGCTCCCACGCAGAGGTCCCTGTGCCCAAACGGGCCTCCACGGAAGGGCCCTGTTCCTCCCGTTGTGTTTCCTTGAGGTAATCAGAAACCGCTGAGGATCCCTATAGGAGCTCCGGTTTGAAGCTGGGCGACCCTGGCTAAACCTTATTCCCCTCCGTGGTAAACGAGACAGTGGCGGGTCCTAAGCTGCCTGAAGTACACTGCTCGCGCCCACCTTCTCTTTGCTGCCGGAAGGCCTCCCACAAGAAGTCTGAGTTTACTCGTGACAGCAGAAGTCTGAGTTTACGCGTGTGAGGCCTGCTGCTCTCAGTTCCTTGCTGGGAGCTTCAGCAGGAGCGCTCGGGAGCTCGCCGGCACAAGAACTGTGAGTGCCCTCGCCCCACCCCGGCCTCAAGCAAAAGTCCAGATTTCCCCCGTCAGAGTGCCATAGGAGCGAAGAAGCATGCGTTAAAGGAGGGCTTCAACAGTGCTAGGGCTTTATTTCACGAGACACCGTGCACTCACGTTCGTTGTAACAACTGTCAAAGGGCACTGGATGCCTTCCAACTCCTCTCTTGCGTTTGAGCCACAGGAAGTAAATGCATTCGTTTGATTAAGCTCCGTGAACGTGCAACGACGATGGCGAAGCGCTGCCCTGTTCGCTCGAAAGCTCTCGTTTGTACGGCCTTCACACGGCCTCAAGGTACGCCGTTCTAAACAACCTTACACTCCACGCTGGTGTGCCCCCAATTGGGAATGTGGGCTCTTCTGTGAGACACCAATGTGCGTCCCAAAGGAAACCGGGGGGGGGGGCTCCCCCAGGACGCCTGCTTACGGCAGTCGGTTGCCAGATGTTTACTTCCAGCCGGAGAAAGAGAAAAAGGACAGCTTTCCCGGGGACAATTCTGGACCCTTGGGAACATCCAGAATCACCAAAGCCTAAACTTGGCACGGCCTGGGGAACGCTCTTCCGCACGTCCAGCAATCCCCACGTCAAAACCTTTCTCGGCAGAGGCAGGCACTCTCTCCCTTGTACTAGATAGCTCGGCAGAACCTTGCGAGAAACATGCTGCGTCATTCAGCTTGAAAGTGGGACGCGGATGGGAGAGTACGCTTTCTCCCCGTTTGGAGGCGCCGTGCGCTTGGCTTCAAAGCTGCCCGAACAGCACTAGCGGCCCGACGTCTCTGCACGGCAGGATTGTCGTTGTGGGCCGAGGCTGCGTGTTCTCTCAAAGCGGAAAACCGTGCTGGCAATACCTTGCTAGAAACTCCTCCCACGGCACTACATGTTCAGCTCCGGCCAAACGAAAGGTGACCTCAGGCCTCAAGGTAAGTTCCAGCGTTTCACGTCGGGGGAGTTGGGTGTGCAGTGGTTTCCATGAGGCCAGACTCCACCACGGAGTGCCTTAACTCTGCGACGCTCCTGGGGGCACACAGGATAGGAGCTCGTTCGCCAATTTCGCAGGATGACTTCTCTCCGTGCCGGAACGGCGGCTCCTGGCTTCTAGAGGAACCTTAGCCTAAACAGGCCCCTGGAGGAAGCTCTTCACATTCAGAGCAAGGGCAACGTACTGCTCTCTGGCTTGCCTGGCTTGAGTGCCCCAGTCGTCAAAGAGCCTCGCGAAAGCAGTGCTGCGCAGACTCCCTTTGCCAGTCGAACGGCCTCCTTGACTGAAAGAGAACTGCAGTGCCAAAAGGCACCGTGCTGACGACTGGCTCCAGGAAGAGACTCGGGACAGCACTCTCATAGAAGCGAAAGCTAGGCTGTGCGCCCAGCCTGAGGAGCAGTACGTACGTTTGCCACACTTCTTTACAGAGCTAGGCGTGAGCCAGAGAGCCTCGGTCACTGAGGCCTACCTAAGGGACTGCCACACTTACCCAGTAGCTCCCACGCAGAGGTCCCTGTGCCCAAACGGGCCTCCACGGAAGGGCCCTGTTCCTCCCGTTGTGTTTCCTTGAGGTAATCAGAAACCGCTGAGGATCCCTATAGGAGCTCCGGTTTGAAGCTGGGCGACCCTGGCTAAACCTTATTCCCCTCCGTGGTAAACGAGACAGTGGCGGGTCCTAAGCTGCCTGAAGTACACTGCTCGCGCCCACCTTCTCTTTGCTGCCGGAAGGCCTCCCACAAGAAGTCTGAGTTTACTCGTGACAGCAGAAGTCTGAGTTTACGCGTGTGAGGCCTGCTGCTCTCAGTTCCTTGCTGGGAGCTTCAGCAGGAGCGCTCGGGAGCTCGCCGGCACAAGAACTGTGAGTGCCCTCGCCCCACCCCGGCCTCAAGCAAAAGTCCAGATTTCCCCCGTCAGAGTGCCATAGGAGCGAAGAAGCATGCGTTAAAGGAGGGCTTCAACAGTGCTAGGGCTTTATTTCACGAGACACCGTGCACTCACGTTCGTTGTAACAACTGTCAAAGGGCACTGGATGCCTTCCAACTCCTCTCTTGCGTTTGAGCCACAGGAAGTAAATGCATTCGTTTGATTAAGCTCCGTGAACGTGCAACGACGATGGCGAAGCGCTGCCCTGTTCGCTCGAAAGCTCTCGTTTGTACGGCCTTCACACGGCCTCAAGGTACGCCGTTCTAAACAACCTTACACTCCACGCTGGTGTGCCCCCAATTGGGAATGTGGGCTCTTCTGTGAGACACCAATGTGCGTCCCAAAGGAAACCGGGGGGGGGGGGCTCCCCCAGGACGCCTGCTTACGGCAGTCGGTTGCCAGATGTTTACTTCCAGCCGGAGAAAGAGAAAAAGGACAGCTTTCCCGGGGACAATTCTGGACCCTTGGGAACATCCAGAATCACCAAAGCCTAAACTTGGCACGGCCTGGGGAACGCTCTTCCGCACGTCCAGCAATCCCCACGTCAAAACCTTTCTCGGCAGAGGCAGGCACTCTCTCCCTTGTACTAGATAGCTCGGCAGAACCTTCCGAGAAACATGCTGCGTCATTCAGCTTGAAAGTGGGACGCGGATGGGAGAGTACGCTTTCTCCCCGTTTGGAGGCGCCGTGCGCTTGGCTTCAAAGCTGCCCGAACAGCACTAGCGGCCCGACGTCTCTGCACGGCAGGATTGTCGTTGTGGGCCGAGGCTGCGTGTTCTCTCAAAGCGGAAAACCGTGCTGGCAATACCTTGCTAGAAACTCCTCCCACGGCACTACATGTTCAGCTCCGGCCAAACGAAAGGTGACCTCAGGCCTCAAGGTAAGTTCCAGCGTTTCACGTCGGGGGAGTTGGGTGTGCAGTGGTTTCCATGAGGCCAGACTCCACCACGGAGTGCCTTAACTCTGCGACGCTCCTGGGGGCACACAGGATAGGAGCTCGTTCGCCAATTTCGCAGGGTGACTTCTCTCCGTGCCGGAACGGCGGCTCCTGGCTTCTAGAGGAACCTTAGCCTAAACAGGCCCCTGGAGGAAGCTCTTCACATTCAGAGCAAGGGCAACGTACTGCTCTCTGGCTTGCCTGGCTTGAGTGCCCCAGTCGTCAAAGAGCCTCGCGAAAGCAGTGCTGCGCAGACTCCCTTTGCCAGTCGAACGGCCTCCTTGACTGAAAGAGAACTGCAGTGCCAAAAGGCACCGTGCTGACGACTGGCTCCAGGAAGAGACTCGGGACAGCACTCTCATAGAAGCGAAAGCTAGGCTGTGCGCCCAGCCTGAGGAGCAGTACGTACGTTTGCCACACTTCTTTACAGAGCTAGGCGTGAGCCAGAGAGCCTCGGTCACTGAGGCCTACCTAAGGGACTGCCACACTTACCCAGTAGCTCCCACGCAGAGGTCCCTGTGCCCAAACGGGCCTCCACGGAAGGGCCCTGTTCCTCCCGTTGTGTTTCCTTGAGGTAATCAGAAACCGCTGAGGATCCCTATAGGAGCTCCGGTTTGAAGCTGGGCGACCCTGGCTAAACCTTATTCCCCTCCGTGGTAAACGAGACAGTGGCGGGTCCTAAGCTGCCTGAAGTACACTGCTCGCGCCCACCTTCTCTTTGCTGCCGGAAGGCCTCCCACAAGAAGTCTGAGTTTACTCGTGACAGCAGAAGTCTGAGTTTACGCGTGTGAGGCCTGCTGCTCTCAGTTCCTTGCTGGGAGCTTCAGCAGGAGCGCTCGGGAGCTCGCCGGCACAAGAACTGTGAGTGCCCTCGCCCCACCCCGGCCTCAAGCAAAAGTCCAGATTTCCCCCGTCAGAGTGCCATAGGAGCGAAGAAGCATGCGTTAAAGGAGGGCTTCAACAGTGCTAGGGCTTTATTTCACGAGACACCGTGCACTCACGTTCGTTGTAACAACTGTCAAAGGGCACTGGATGCCTTCCAACTCCTCTCTTGCGTTTGAGCCACAGGAAGTAAATGCATTCGTTTGATTAAGCTCCGTGAACGTGCAACGACGATGGCGAAGCGCTGCCCTGTTCGCTCGAAAGCTCTCGTTTGTACGGCCTTCACACGGCCTCAAGGTACGCCGTTCTAAACAACCTTACACTCCACGCTGGTGTGCCCCCAATTGGGAATGTGGGCTCTTCTGTGAGACACCAATGTGCGTCCCAAAGGAAACCGGGGGGGGGGGGCTCCCCCAGGACGCCTGCTTACGGCAGTCGGTTGCCAGATGTTTACTTCCAGCCGGAGAAAGAGAAAAAGGACAGCTTTCCCGGGGACAATTCTGGACCCTTGGGAACATCCAGAATCACCAAAGCCTAAACTTGGCACGGCCTGGGGAACGCTCTTCCGCACGTCCAGCAATCCCCACGTCAAAACCTTTCTCGGCAGAGGCAGGCACTCTCTCCCTTGTACTAGATAGCTCGGCAGAACCTTGCGAGAAACATGCTGCGTCATTCAGCTTGAAAGTGGGACGCGGATGGGAGAGTACGCTTTCTCCCCGTTTGGAGGCGCCGTGCGCTTGGCTTCAAAGCTGCCCGAACAGCACTAGCGGCCCGACGTCTCTGCACGGCAGGATTGTCGTTGTGGGCCGAGGCTGCGTGTTCTCTCAAAGCGGAAAACCGTGCTGGCAATACCTTGCTAGAAACTCCTCCCACGGCACTACATGTTCAGCTCCGGCCAAACGAAAGGTGACCTCAGGCCTCAAGGTAAGTTCCAGCGTTTCACGTCGGGGGAGTTGGGTGTGCAGTGGTTTCCATGAGGCCAGACTCCACCACGGAGTGCCTTAACTCTGCGACGCTCCTGGGGGCACACAGGATAGGAGCTCGTTCGCCAATTTCGCAGGATGACTTCTCTCCGTGCCGGAACGGCGGCTCCTGGCTTCTAGAGGAACCTTAGCCTAAACAGGCCCCTGGAGGAAGCTCTTCACATTCAGAGCAAGGGCAACGTACTGCTCTCTGGCTTGCCTGGCTTGAGTGCCCCAGTCGTCAAAGAGCCTCGCGAAAGCAGTGCTGCGCAGACTCCCTTTGCCAGTCGAACGGCCTCCTTGACTGAAAGAGAACTGCAGTGCCAAAAGGCACCGTGCTGACGACTGGCTCCAGGAAGAGACTCGGGACAGCACTCTCATAGAAGCGAAAGCTAGGCTGTGCGCCCAGCCTGAGGAGCAGTACGTACGTTTGCCACACTTCTTTACAGAGCTAGGCGTGAGCCAGAGAGCCTCGGTCACTGAGGCCTACCTAAGGGACTGCCACACTTACCCAGTAGCTCCCACGCAGAGGTCCCTGTGCCCAAACGGGCCTCCACGGAAGGGCCCTGTTCCTCCCGTTGTGTTTCCTTGAGGTAATCAGAAACCGCTGAGGATCCCTATAGGAGCTCCGGTTTGAAGCTGGGCGACCCTGGCTAAACCTTATTCCCCTCCGTGGTAAACGAGACAGTGGCGGGTCCTAAGCTGCCTGAAGTACACTGCTCGCGCCCACCTTCTCTTTGCTGCCGGAAGGCCTCCCACAAGAAGTCTGAGTTTACTCGTGACAGCAGAAGTCTGAGTTTACGCGTGTGAGGCCTGCTGCTCTCAGTTCCTTGCTGGGAGCTTCAGCAGGAGCGCTCGGGAGCTCGCCGGCACAAGAACTGTGAGTGCCCTCGCCCCACCCCGGCCTCAAGCAAAAGTCCAGATTTCCCCCGTCAGAGTGCCATAGGAGCGAAGAAGCATGCGTTAAAGGAGGGCTTCAACAGTGCTAGGGCTTTATTTCACGAGACACCGTGCACTCACGTTCGTTGTAACAACTGTCAAAGGGCACTGGATGCCTTCCAACTCCTCTCTTGCGTTTGAGCCACAGGAAGTAAATGCATTCGTTTGATTAAGCTCCGTGAACGTGCAACGACGATGGCGAAGCGCTGCCCTGTTCGCTCGAAAGCTCTCGTTTGTACGGCCTTCACACGGCCTCAAGGTACGCCGTTCTAAACAACCTTACACTCCACGCTGGTGTGCCCCCAATTGGGAATGTGGGCTCTTCTGTGAGACACCAATGTGCGTCCCAAAGGAAACCGGGGGGGGGGGGCTCCCCCAGGACGCCTGCTTACGGCAGTCGGTTGCCAGATGTTTACTTCCAGCCGGAGAAAGAGAAAAAGGACAGCTTTCCCGGGGACAATTCTGGACCCTTGGGAACATCCAGAATCACCAAAGCCTAAACTTGGCACGGCCTGGGGAACGCTCTTCCGCACGTCCAGCAATCCCCACGTCAAAACCTTTCTCGGCAGAGGCAGGCACTCTCTCCCTTGTACTAGATAGCTCGGCAGAACCTTCCGAGAAACATGCTGCGTCATTCAGCTTGAAAGTGGGACGCGGATGGGAGAGTACGCTTTCTCCCCGTTTGGAGGCGCCGTGCGCTTGGCTTCAAAGCTGCCCGAACAGCACTAGCGGCCCGACGTCTCTGCACGGCAGGATTGTCGTTGTGGGCCGAGGCTGCGTGTTCTCTCAAAGCGGAAAACCGTGCTGGCAATACCTTGCTAGAAACTCCTCCCACGGCACTACATGTTCAGCTCCGGCCAAACGAAAGGTGACCTCAGGCCTCAAGGTAAGTTCCAGCGTTTCACGTCGGGGGAGTTGGGTGTGCAGTGGTTTCCATGAGGCCAGACTCCACCACGGAGTGCCTTAACTCTGCGACGCTCCTGGGGGCACACAGGATAGGAGCTCGTTCGCCAATTTCGCAGGGTGACTTCTCTCCGTGCCGGAACGGCGGCTCCTGGCTTCTAGAGGAACCTTAGCCTAAACAGGCCCCTGGAGGAAGCTCTTCACATTCAGAGCAAGGGCAACGTACTGCTCTCTGGCTTGCCTGGCTTGAGTGCCCCAGTCGTCAAAGAGCCTCGCGAAAGCAGTGCTGCGCAGACTCCCTTTGCCAGTCGAACGGCCTCCTTGACTGAAAGAGAACTGCAGTGCCAAAAGGCACCGTGCTGACGACTGGCTCCAGGAAGAGACTCGGGACAGCACTCTCATAGAAGCGAAAGCTAGGCTGTGCGCCCAGCCTGAGGAGCAGTACGTACGTTTGCCACACTTCTTTACAGAGCTAGGCGTGAGCCAGAGAGCCTCGGTCACTGAGGCCTACCTAAGGGACTGCCACACTTACCCAGTAGCTCCCACGCAGAGGTCCCTGTGCCCAAACGGGCCTCCACGGAAGGGCCCTGTTCCTCCCGTTGTGTTTCCTTGAGGTAATCAGAAACCGCTGAGGATCCCTATAGGAGCTCCGGTTTGAAGCTGGGCGACCCTGGCTAAACCTTATTCCCCTCCGTGGTAAACGAGACAGTGGCGGGTCCTAAGCTGCCTGAAGTACACTGCTCGCGCCCACCTTCTCTTTGCTGCCGGAAGGCCTCCCACAAGAAGTCTGAGTTTACTCGTGACAGCAGAAGTCTGAGTTTACGCGTGTGAGGCCTGCTGCTCTCAGTTCCTTGCTGGGAGCTTCAGCAGGAGCGCTCGGGAGCTCGCCGGCACAAGAACTGTGAGTGCCCTCGCCCCACCCCGGCCTCAAGCAAAAGTCCAGATTTCCCCCGTCAGAGTGCCATAGGAGCGAAGAAGCATGCGTTAAAGGAGGGCTTCAACAGTGCTAGGGCTTTATTTCACGAGACACCGTGCACTCACGTTCGTTGTAACAACTGTCAAAGGGCACTGGATGCCTTCCAACTCCTCTCTTGCGTTTGAGCCACAGGAAGTAAATGCATTCGTTTGATTAAGCTCCGTGAACGTGCAACGACGATGGCGAAGCGCTGCCCTGTTCGCTCGAAAGCTCTCGTTTGTACGGCCTTCACACGGCCTCAAGGTACGCCGTTCTAAACAACCTTACACTCCACGCTGGTGTGCCCCCAATTGGGAATGTGGGCTCTTCTGTGAGACACCAATGTGCGTCCCAAAGGAAACCGGGGGGGGGGGGGCTCCCCCAGGACGCCTGCTTACGGCAGTCGGTTGCCAGATGTTTACTTCCAGCCGGAGAAAGAGAAAAAGGACAGCTTTCCCGGGGACAATTCTGGACCCTTGGGAACATCCAGAATCACCAAAGCCTAAACTTGGCACGGCCTGGGGAACGCTCTTCCGCACGTCCAGCAATCCCCACGTCAAAACCTTTCTCGGCAGAGGCAGGCACTCTCTCCCTTGTACTAGATAGCTCGGCAGAACCTTGCGAGAAACATGCTGCGTCATTCAGCTTGAAAGTGGGACGCGGATGGGAGAGTACGCTTTCTCCCCGTTTGGAGGCGCCGTGCGCTTGGCTTCAAAGCTGCCCGAACAGCACTAGCGGCCCGACGTCTCTGCACGGCAGGATTGTCGTTGTGGGCCGAGGCTGCGTGTTCTCTCAAAGCGGAAAACCGTGCTGGCAATACCTTGCTAGAAACTCCTCCCACGGCACTACATGTTCAGCTCCGGCCAAACGAAAGGTGACCTCAGGCCTCAAGGTAAGTTCCAGCGTTTCACGTCGGGGGAGTTGGGTGTGCAGTGGTTTCCATGAGGCCAGACTCCACCACGGAGTGCCTTAACTCTGCGACGCTCCTGGGGGCACACAGGATAGGAGCTCGTTCGCCAATTTCGCAGGATGACTTCTCTCCGTGCCGGAACGGCGGCTCCTGGCTTCTAGAGGAACCTTAGCCTAAACAGGCCCCTGGAGGAAGCTCTTCACATTCAGAGCAAGGGCAACGTACTGCTCTCTGGCTTGCCTGGCTTGAGTGCCCCAGTCGTCAAAGAGCCTCGCGAAAGCAGTGCTGCGCAGACTCCCTTTGCCAGTCGAACGGCCTCCTTGACTGAAAGAGAACTGCAGTGCCAAAAGGCACCGTGCTGACGACTGGCTCCAGGAAGAGACTCGGGACAGCACTCTCATAGAAGCGAAAGCTAGGCTGTGCGCCCAGCCTGAGGAGCAGTACGTACGTTTGCCACACTTCTTTACAGAGCTAGGCGTGAGCCAGAGAGCCTCGGTCACTGAGGCCTACCTAAGGGACTGCCACACTTACCCAGTAGCTCCCACGCAGAGGTCCCTGTGCCCAAACGGGCCTCCACGGAAGGGCCCTGTTCCTCCCGTTGTGTTTCCTTGAGGTAATCAGAAACCGCTGAGGATCCCTATAGGAGCTCCGGTTTGAAGCTGGGCGACCCTGGCTAAACCTTATTCCCCTCCGTGGTAAACGAGACAGTGGCGGGTCCTAAGCTGCCTGAAGTACACTGCTCGCGCCCACCTTCTCTTTGCTGCCGGAAGGCCTCCCACAAGAAGTCTGAGTTTACTCGTGACAGCAGAAGTCTGAGTTTACGCGTGTGAGGCCTGCTGCTCTCAGTTCCTTGCTGGGAGCTTCAGCAGGAGCGCTCGGGAGCTCGCCGGCACAAGAACTGTGAGTGCCCTCGCCCCACCCCGGCCTCAAGCAAAAGTCCAGATTTCCCCCGTCAGAGTGCCATAGGAGCGAAGAAGCATGCGTTAAAGGAGGGCTTCAACAGTGCTAGGGCTTTATTTCACGAGACACCGTGCACTCACGTTCGTTGTAACAACTGTCAAAGGGCACTGGATGCCTTCCAACTCCTCTCTTGCGTTTGAGCCACAGGAAGTAAATGCATTCGTTTGATTAAGCTCCGTGAACGTGCAACGACGATGGCGAAGCGCTGCCCTGTTCGCTCGAAAGCTCTCGTTTGTACGGCCTTCACACGGCCTCAAGGTACGCCGTTCTAAACAACCTTACACTCCACGCTGGTGTGCCCCCAATTGGGAATGTGGGCTCTTCTGTGAGACACCAATGTGCGTCCCAAAGGAAACCGGGGGGGGGGGCTCCCCCAGGACGCCTGCTTACGGCAGTCGGTTGCCAGATGTTTACTTCCAGCCGGAGAAAGAGAAAAAGGACAGCTTTCCCGGGGACAATTCTGGACCCTTGGGAACATCCAGAATCACCAAAGCCTAAACTTGGCACGGCCTGGGGAACGCTCTTCCGCACGTCCAGCAATCCCCACGTCAAAACCTTTCTCGGCAGAGGCAGGCACTCTCTCCCTTGTACTAGATAGCTCGGCAGAACCTTGCGAGAAACATGCTGCGTCATTCAGCTTGAAAGTGGGACGCGGATGGGAGAGTACGCTTTCTCCCCGTTTGGAGGCGCCGTGCGCTTGGCTTCAAAGCTGCCCGAACAGCACTAGCGGCCCGACGTCTCTGCACGGCAGGATTGTCGTTGTGGGCCGAGGCTGCGTGTTCTCTCAAAGCGGAAAACCGTGCTGGCAATACCTTGCTAGAAACTCCTCCCACGGCACTACATGTTCAGCTCCGGCCAAACGAAAGGTGACCTCAGGCCTCAAGGTAAGTTCCAGCGTTTCACGTCGGGGGAGTTGGGTGTGCAGTGGTTTCCATGAGGCCAGACTCCACCACGGAGTGCCTTAACTCTGCGACGCTCCTGGGGGCACACAGGATAGGAGCTCGTTCGCCAATTTCGCAGGATGACTTCTCTCCGTGCCGGAACGGCGGCTCCTGGCTTCTAGAGGAACCTTAGCCTAAACAGGCCCCTGGAGGAAGCTCTTCACATTCAGAGCAAGGGCAACGTACTGCTCTCTGGCTTGCCTGGCTTGAGTGCCCCAGTCGTCAAAGAGCCTCGCGAAAGCAGTGCTGCGCAGACTCCCTTTGCCAGTCGAACGGCCTCCTTGACTGAAAGAGAACTGCAGTGCCAAAAGGCACCGTGCTGACGACTGGCTCCAGGAAGAGACTCGGGACAGCACTCTCATAGAAGCGAAAGCTAGGCTGTGCGCCCAGCCTGAGGAGCAGTACGTACGTTTGCCACACTTCTTTACAGAGCTAGGCGTGAGCCAGAGAGCCTCGGTCACTGAGGCCTACCTAAGGGACTGCCACACTTACCCAGTAGCTCCCACGCAGAGGTCCCTGTGCCCAAACGGGCCTCCACGGAAGGGCCCTGTTCCTCCCGTTGTGTTTCCTTGAGGTAATCAGAAACCGCTGAGGATCCCTATAGGAGCTCCGGTTTGAAGCTGGGCGACCCTGGCTAAACCTTATTCCCCTCCGTGGTAAACGAGACAGTGGCGGGTCCTAAGCTGCCTGAAGTACACTGCTCGCGCCCACCTTCTCTTTGCTGCCGGAAGGCCTCCCACAAGAAGTCTGAGTTTACTCGTGACAGCAGAAGTCTGAGTTTACGCGTGTGAGGCCTGCTGCTCTCAGTTCCTTGCTGGGAGCTTCAGCAGGAGCGCTCGGGAGCTCGCCGGCACAAGAACTGTGAGTGCCCTCGCCCCACCCCGGCCTCAAGCAAAAGTCCAGATTTCCCCCGTCAGAGTGCCATAGGAGCGAAGAAGCATGCGTTAAAGGAGGGCTTCAACAGTGCTAGGGCTTTATTTCACGAGACACCGTGCACTCACGTTCGTTGTAACAACTGTCAAAGGGCACTGGATGCCTTCCAACTCCTCTCTTGCGTTTGAGCCACAGGAAGTAAATGCATTCGTTTGATTAAGCTCCGTGAACGTGCAACGACGATGGCGAAGCGCTGCCCTGTTCGCTCGAAAGCTCTCGTTTGTACGGCCTTCACACGGCCTCAAGGTACGCCGTTCTAAACAACCTTACACTCCACGCTGGTGTGCCCCCAATTGGGAATGTGGGCTCTTCTGTGAGACACCAATGTGCGTCCCAAAGGAAACCGGGGGGGGGGGGGCTCCCCCAGGACGCCTGCTTACGGCAGTCGGTTGCCAGATGTTTACTTCCAGCCGGAGAAAGAGAAAAAGGACAGCTTTCCCGGGGACAATTCTGGACCCTTGGGAACATCCAGAATCACCAAAGCCTAAACTTGGCACGGCCTGGGGAACGCTCTTCCGCACGTCCAGCAATCCCCACGTCAAAACCTTTCTCGGCAGAGGCAGGCACTCTCTCCCTTGTACTAGATAGCTCGGCAGAACCTTGCGAGAAACATGCTGCGTCATTCAGCTTGAAAGTGGGACGCGGATGGGAGAGTACGCTTTCTCCCCGTTTGGAGGCGCCGTGCGCTTGGCTTCAAAGCTGCCCGAACAGCACTAGCGGCCCGACGTCTCTGCACGGCAGGATTGTCGTTGTGGGCCGAGGCTGCGTGTTCTCTCAAAGCGGAAAACCGTGCTGGCAATACCTTGCTAGAAACTCCTCCCACGGCACTACATGTTCAGCTCCGGCCAAACGAAAGGTGACCTCAGGCCTCAAGGTAAGTTCCAGCGTTTCACGTCGGGGGAGTTGGGTGTGCAGTGGTTTCCATGAGGCCAGACTCCACCACGGAGTGCCTTAACTCTGCGACGCTCCTGGGGTCACACAGGATAGGAGCTCGTTCGCCAATTTCGCAGGATGACTTCTCTCCGTGCCGGAACGGCGGCTCCTGGCTTCTAGAGGAACCTTAGCCTAAACAGGCCCCTGGAGGAAGCTCTTCACATTCAGAGCAAGGGCAACGTACTGCTCTCTGGCTTGCCTGGCTTGAGTGCCCCAGTCGTCAAAGAGCCTCGCGAAAGCAGTGCTGCGCAGACTCCCTTTGCCAGTCGAACGGCCTCCTTGACTGAAAGAGAACTGCAGTGCCAAAAGGCACCGTGCTGACGACTGGCTCCAGGAAGAGACTCGGGACAGCACTCTCATAGAAGCGAAAGCTAGGCTGTGCGCCCAGCCTGAGGAGCAGTACGTACGTTTGCCACACTTCTTTACAGAGCTAGGCGTGAGCCAGAGAGCCTCGGTCACTGAGGCCTACCTAAGGGACTGCCACACTTACCCAGTAGCTCCCACGCAGAGGTCCCTGTGCCCAAACGGGCCTCCACGGAAGGGCCCTGTTCCTCCCGTTGTGTTTCCTTGAGGTAATCAGAAACCGCTGAGGATCCCTATAGGAGCTCCGGTTTGAAGCTGGGCGACCCTGGCTAAACCTTATTCCCCTCCGTGGTAAACGAGACAGTGGCGGGTCCTAAGCTGCCTGAAGTACACTGCTCGCGCCCACCTTCTCTTTGCTGCCGGAAGGCCTCCCACAAGAAGTCTGAGTTTACTCGTGACAGCAGAAGTCTGAGTTTACGCGTGTGAGGCCTGCTGCTCTCAGTTCCTTGCTGGGAGCTTCAGCAGGAGCGCTCGGGAGCTCGCCGGCACAAGAACTGTGAGTGCCCTCGCCCCACCCCGGCCTCAAGCAAAAGTCCAGATTTCCCCCGTCAGAGTGCCATAGGAGCGAAGAAGCATGCGTTAAAGGAGGGCTTCAACAGTGCTAGGGCTTTATTTCACGAGACACCGTGCACTCACGTTCGTTGTAACAACTGTCAAAGGGCACTGGATGCCTTCCAACTCCTCTCTTGCGTTTGAGCCACAGGAAGTAAATGCATTCGTTTGATTAAGCTCCGTGAACGTGCAACGACGATGGCGAAGCGCTGCCCTGTTCGCTCGAAAGCTCTCGTTTGTACGGCCTTCACACGGCCTCAAGGTACGCCGTTCTAAACAACCTTACACTCCACGCTGGTGTGCCCCCAATTGGGAATGTGGGCTCTTCTGTGAGACACCAATGTGCGTCCCAAAGGAAACCGGGGGGGGGGGCTCCCCCAGGACGCCTGCTTACGGCAGTCGGTTGCCAGATGTTTACTTCCAGCCGGAGAAAGAGAAAAAGGACAGCTTTCCCGGGGACAATTCTGGACCCTTGGGAACATCCAGAATCACCAAAGCCTAAACTTGGCACGGCCTGGGGAACGCTCTTCCGCACGTCCAGCAATCCCCACGTCAAAACCTTTCTCGGCAGAGGCAGGCACTCTCTCCCTTGTACTAGATAGCTCGGCAGAACCTTGCGAGAAACATGCTGCGTCATTCAGCTTGAAAGTGGGACGCGGATGGGAGAGTACGCTTTCTCCCCGTTTGGAGGCGCCGTGCGCTTGGCTTCAAAGCTGCCCGAACAGCACTAGCGGCCCGACGTCTCTGCACGGCAGGATTGTCGTTGTGGGCCGAGGCTGCGTGTTCTCTCAAAGCGGAAAACCGTGCTGGCAATACCTTGCTAGAAACTCCTCCCACGGCACTACATGTTCAGCTCCGGCCAAACGAAAGGTGACCTCAGGCCTCAAGGTAAGTTCCAGCGTTTCACGTCGGGGGAGTTGGGTGTGCAGTGGTTTCCATGAGGCCAGACTCCACCACGGAGTGCCTTAACTCTGCGACGCTCCTGGGGGCACACAGGATAGGAGCTCGTTCGCCAATTTCGCAGGATGACTTCTCTCCGTGCCGGAACGGCGGCTCCTGGCTTCTAGAGGAACCTTAGCCTAAACAGGCCCCTGGAGGAAGCTCTTCACATTCAGAGCAAGGGCAACGTACTGCTCTCTGGCTTGCCTGGCTTGAGTGCCCCAGTCGTCAAAGAGCCTCGCGAAAGCAGTGCTGCGCAGACTCCCTTTGCCAGTCGAACGGCCTCCTTGACTGAAAGAGAACTGCAGTGCCAAAAGGCACCGTGCTGACGACTGGCTCCAGGAAGAGACTCGGGACAGCACTCTCATAGAAGCGAAAGCTAGGCTGTGCGCCCAGCCTGAGGAGCAGTACGTACGTTTGCCACACTTCTTTACAGAGCTAGGCGTGAGCCAGAGAGCCTCGGTCACTGAGGCCTACCTAAGGGACTGCCACACTTACCCAGTAGCTCCCACGCAGAGGTCCCTGTGCCCAAACGGGCCTCCACGGAAGGGCCCTGTTCCTCCCGTTGTGTTTCCTTGAGGTAATCAGAAACCGCTGAGGATCCCTATAGGAGCTCCGGTTTGAAGCTGGGCGACCCTGGCTAAACCTTATTCCCCTCCGTGGTAAACGAGACAGTGGCGGGTCCTAAGCTGCCTGAAGTACACTGCTCGCGCCCACCTTCTCTTTGCTGCCGGAAGGCCTCCCACAAGAAGTCTGAGTTTACTCGTGACAGCAGAAGTCTGAGTTTACGCGTGTGAGGCCTGCTGCTCTCAGTTCCTTGCTGGGAGCTTCAGCAGGAGCGCTCGGGAGCTCGCCGGCACAAGAACTGTGAGTGCCCTCGCCCCACCCCGGCCTCAAGCAAAAGTCCAGATTTCCCCCGTCAGAGTGCCATAGGAGCGAAGAAGCATGCGTTAAAGGAGGGCTTCAACAGTGCTAGGGCTTTATTTCACGAGACACCGTGCACTCACGTTCGTTGTAACAACTGTCAAAGGGCACTGGATGCCTTCCAACTCCTCTCTTGCGTTTGAGCCACAGGAAGTAAATGCATTCGTTTGATTAAGCTCCGTGAACGTGCAACGACGATGGCGAAGCGCTGCCCTGTTCGCTCGAAAGCTCTCGTTTGTACGGCCTTCACACGGCCTCAAGGTACGCCGTTCTAAACAACCTTACACTCCACGCTGGTGTGCCCCCAATTGGGAATGTGGGCTCTTCTGTGAGACACCAATGTGCGTCCCAAAGGAAACCGGGGGGGGGGGGCTCCCCCAGGACGCCTGCTTACGGCAGTCGGTTGCCAGATGTTTACTTCCAGCCGGAGAAAGAGAAAAAGGACAGCTTTCCCGGGGACAATTCTGGACCCTTGGGAACATCCAGAATCACCAAAGCCTAAACTTGGCACGGCCTGGGGAACGCTCTTCCGCACGTCCAGCAATCCCCACGTCAAAACCTTTCTCGGCAGAGGCAGGCACTCTCTCCCTTGTACTAGATAGCTCGGCAGAACCTTGCGAGAAACATGCTGCGTCATTCAGCTTGAAAGTGGGACGCGGATGGGAGAGTACGCTTTCTCCCCGTTTGGAGGCGCCGTGCGCTTGGCTTCAAAGCTGCCCGAACAGCACTAGCGGCCCGACGTCTCTGCACGGCAGGATTGTCGTTGTGGGCCGAGGCTGCGTGTTCTCTCAAAGCGGAAAACCGTGCTGGCAATACCTTGCTAGAAACTCCTCCCACGGCACTACATGTTCAGCTCCGGCCAAACGAAAGGTGACCTCAGGCCTCAAGGTAAGTTCCAGCGTTTCACGTCGGGGGAGTTGGGTGTGCAGTGGTTTCCATGAGGCCAGACTCCACCACGGAGTGCCTTAACTCTGCGACGCTCCTGGGGGCACACAGGATAGGAGCTCGTTCGCCAATTTCGCAGGATGACTTCTCTCCGTGCCGGAACGGCGGCTCCTGGCTTCTAGAGGAACCTTAGCCTAAACAGGCCCCTGGAGGAAGCTCTTCACATTCAGAGCAAGGGCAACGTACTGCTCTCTGGCTTGCCTGGCTTGAGTGCCCCAGTCGTCAAAGAGCCTCGCGAAAGCAGTGCTGCGCAGACTCCCTTTGCCAGTCGAACGGCCTCCTTGACTGAAAGAGAACTGCAGTGCCAAAAGGCACCGTGCTGACGACTGGCTCCAGGAAGAGACTCGGGACAGCACTCTCATAGAAGCGAAAGCTAGGCTGTGCGCCCAGCCTGAGGAGCAGTACGTACGTTTGCCACACTTCTTTACAGAGCTAGGCGTGAGCCAGAGAGCCTCGGTCACTGAGGCCTACCTAAGGGACTGCCACACTTACCCAGTAGCTCCCACGCAGAGGTCCCTGTGCCCAAACGGGCCTCCACGGAAGGGCCCTGTTCCTCCCGTTGTGTTTCCTTGAGGTAATCAGAAACCGCTGAGGATCCCTATAGGAGCTCCGGTTTGAAGCTGGGCGACCCTGGCTAAACCTTATTCCCCTCCGTGGTAAACGAGACAGTGGCGGGTCCTAAGCTGCCTGAAGTACACTGCTCGCGCCCACCTTCTCTTTGCTGCCGGAAGGCCTCCCACAAGAAGTCTGAGTTTACTCGTGACAGCAGAAGTCTGAGTTTACGCGTGTGAGGCCTGCTGCTCTCAGTTCCTTGCTGGGAGCTTCAGCAGGAGCGCTCGGGAGCTCGCCGGCACAAGAACTGTGAGTGCCCTCGCCCCACCCCGGCCTCAAGCAAAAGTCCAGATTTCCCCCGTCAGAGTGCCATAGGAGCGAAGAAGCATGCGTTAAAGGAGGGCTTCAACAGTGCTAGGGCTTTATTTCACGAGACACCGTGCACTCACGTTCGTTGTAACAACTGTCAAAGGGCACTGGATGCCTTCCAACTCCTCTCTTGCGTTTGAGCCACAGGAAGTAAATGCATTCGTTTGATTAAGCTCCGTGAACGTGCAACGACGATGGCGAAGCGCTGCCCTGTTCGCTCGAAAGCTCTCCTTTGTACGGCCTTCACACGGCCTCAAGGTACGCCGTTCTAAACAACCTTACACTCCACGCTGGTGTGCCCCCAATTGGGAATGTGGGCTCTTCTGTGAGACACCAATGTGCGTCCCAAAGGAAACCGGGGGGGGGGGGCTCCCCCAGGACGCCTGCTTACGGCAGTCGGTTGCCAGATGTTTACTTCCAGCCGGAGAAAGAGAAAAAGGACAGCTTTCCCGGGGACAATTCTGGACCCTTGGGAACATCCAGAATCACCAAAGCCTAAACTTGGCACGGCCTGGGGAACGCTCTTCCGCACGTCCAGCAATCCCCACGTCAAAACCTTTCTCGGCAGAGGCAGGCACTCTCTCCCTTGTACTAGATAGCTCGGCAGAACCTTGCGAGAAACATGCTGCGTCATTCAGCTTGAAAGTGGGACGCGGATGGGAGAGTACGCTTTCTCCCCGTTTGGAGGCGCCGTGCGCTTGGCTTCAAAGCTGCCCGAACAGCACTAGCGGCCCGACGTCTCTGCACGGCAGGATTGTCGTTGTGGGCCGAGGCTGCGTGTTCTCTCAAAGCGGAAAACCGTGCTGGCAATACCTTGCTAGAAACTCCTCCCACGGCACTACATGTTCAGCTCCGGCCAAACGAAAGGTGACCTCAGGCCTCAAGGTAAGTTCCAGCGTTTCACGTCGGGGGAGTTGGGTGTGCAGTGGTTTCCATGAGGCCAGACTCCACCACGGAGTGCCTTAACTCTGCGACGCTCCTGGGGGCACACAGGATAGGAGCTCGTTCGCCAATTTCGCAGGATGACTTCTCTCCGTGCCGGAACGGCGGCTCCTGGCTTCTAGAGGAACCTTAGCCTAAACAGGCCCCTGGAGGAAGCTCTTCACATTCAGAGCAAGGGCAACGTACTGCTCTCTGGCTTGCCTGGCTTGAGTGCCCCAGTCGTCAAAGAGCCTCGCGAAAGCAGTGCTGCGCAGACTCCCTTTGCCAGTCGAACGGCCTCCTTGACTGAAAGAGAACTGCAGTGCCAAAAGGCACCGTGCTGACGACTGGCTCCAGGAAGAGACTCGGGACAGCACTCTCATAGAAGCGAAAGCTAGGCTGTGCGCCCAGCCTGAGGAGCAGTACGTACGTTTGCCACACTTCTTTACAGAGCTAGGCGTGAGCCAGAGAGCCTCGGTCACTGAGGCCTACCTAAGGGACTGCCACACTTACCCAGTAGCTCCCACGCAGAGGTCCCTGTGCCCAAACGGGCCTCCACGGAAGGGCCCTGTTCCTCCCGTTGTGTTTCCTTGAGGTAATCAGAAACCGCTGAGGATCCCTATAGGAGCTCCGGTTTGAAGCTGGGCGACCCTGGCTAAACCTTATTCCCCTCCGTGGTAAACGAGACAGTGGCGGGTCCTAAGCTGCCTGAAGTACACTGCTCGCGCCCACCTTCTCTTTGCTGCCGGAAGGCCTCCCACAAGAAGTCTGAGTTTACTCGTGACAGCAGAAGTCTGAGTTTACGCGTGTGAGGCCTGCTGCTCTCAGTTCCTTGCTGGGAGCTTCAGCAGGAGCGCTCGGGAGCTCGCCGGCACAAGAACTGTGAGTGCCCTCGCCCCACCCCGGCCTCAAGCAAAAGTCCAGATTTCCCCCGTCAGAGTGCCATAGGAGCGAAGAAGCATGCGTTAAAGGAGGGCTTCAACAGTGCTAGGGCTTTATTTCACGAGACACCGTGCACTCACGTTCGTTGTAACAACTGTCAAAGGGCACTGGATGCCTTCCAACTCCTCTCTTGCGTTTGAGCCACAGGAAGTAAATGCATTCGTTTGATTAAGCTCCGTGAACGTGCAACGACGATGGCGAAGCGCTGCCCTGTTCGCTCGAAAGCTCTCGTTTGTACGGCCTTCACACGGCCTCAAGGTACGCCGTTCTAAACAACCTTACACTCCACGCTGGTGTGCCCCCAATTGGGAATGTGGGCTCTTCTGTGAGACACCAATGTGCGTCCCAAAGGAAACCGGGGGGGGGGGGGCTCCCCCAGGACGCCTGCTTACGGCAGTCGGTTGCCAGATGTTTACTTCCAGCCGGAGAAAGAGAAAAAGGACAGCTTTCCCGGGGACAATTCTGGACCCTTGGGAACATCCAGAATCACCAAAGCCTAAACTTGGCACGGCCTGGGGAACGCTCTTCCGCACGTCCAGCAATCCCCACGTCAAAACCTTTCTCGGCAGAGGCAGGCACTCTCTCCCTTGTACTAGATAGCTCGGCAGAACCTTGCGAGAAACATGCTGCGTCATTCAGCTTGAAAGTGGGACGCGGATGGGAGAGTACGCTTTCTCCCCGTTTGGAGGCGCCGTGCGCTTGGCTTCAAAGCTGCCCGAACAGCACTAGCGGCCCGACGTCTCTGCACGGCAGGATTGTCGTTGTGGGCCGAGGCTGCGTGTTCTCTCAAAGCGGAAAACCGTGCTGGCAATACCTTGCTAGAAACTCCTCCCACGGCACTACATGTTCAGCTCCGGCCAAACGAAAGGTGACCTCAGGCCTCAAGGTAAGTTCCAGCGTTTCACGTCGGGGGAGTTGGGTGTGCAGTGGTTTCCATGAGGCCAGACTCCACCACGGAGTGCCTTAACTCTGCGACGCTCCTGGGGGCACACAGGATAGGAGCTCGTTCGCCAATTTCGCAGGGTGACTTCTCTCCGTGCCGGAACGGCGGCTCCTGGCTTCTAGAGGAACCTTAGCCTAAACAGGCCCCTGGAGGAAGCTCTTCACATTCAGAGCAAGGGCAACGTACTGCTCTCTGGCTTGCCTGGCTTGAGTGCCCCAGTCGTCAAAGAGCCTCGCGAAAGCAGTGCTGCGCAGACTCCCTTTGCCAGTCGAACGGCCTCCTTGACTGAAAGAGAACTGCAGTGCCAAAAGGCACCGTGCTGACGACTGGCTCCAGGAAGAGACTCGGGACAGCACTCTCATAGAAGCGAAAGCTAGGCTGTGCGCCCAGCCTGAGGAGCAGTACGTACGTTTGCCACACTTCTTTACAGAGCTAGGCGTGAGCCAGAGAGCCTCGGTCACTGAGGCCTACCTAAGGGACTGCCACACTTACCCAGTAGCTCCCACGCAGAGGTCCCTGTGCCCAAACGGGCCTCCACGGAAGGGCCCTGTTCCTCCCGTTGTGTTTCCTTGAGGTAATCAGAAACCGCTGAGGATCCCTATAGGAGCTCCGGTTTGAAGCTGGGCGACCCTGGCTAAACCTTATTCCCCTCCGTGGTAAACGAGACAGTGGCGGGTCCTAAGCTGCCTGAAGTACACTGCTCGCGCCCACCTTCTCTTTGCTGCCGGAAGGCCTCCCACAAGAAGTCTGAGTTTACTCGTGACAGCAGAAGTCTGAGTTTACGCGTGTGAGGCCTGCTGCTCTCAGTTCCTTGCTGGGAGCTTCAGCAGGAGCGCTCGGGAGCTCGCCGGCACAAGAACTGTGAGTGCCCTCGCCCCACCCCGGCCTCAAGCAAAAGTCCAGATTTCCCCCGTCAGAGTGCCATAGGAGCGAAGAAGCATGCGTTAAAGGAGGGCTTCAACAGTGCTAGGGCTTTATTTCACGAGACACCGTGCACTCACGTTCGTTGTAACAACTGTCAAAGGGCACTGGATGCCTTCCAACTCCTCTCTTGCGTTTGAGCCACAGGAAGTAAATGCATTCGTTTGATTAAGCTCCGTGAACGTGCAACGACGATGGCGAAGCGCTGCCCTGTTCGCTCGAAAGCTCTCGTTTGTACGGCCTTCACACGGCCTCAAGGTACGCCGTTCTAAACAACCTTACACTCCACGCTGGTGTGCCCCCAATTGGGAATGTGGGCTCTTCTGTGAGACACCAATGTGCGTCCCAAAGGAAACCGGGGGGGGGGGGCTCCCCCAGGACGCCTGCTTACGGCAGTCGGTTGCCAGATGTTTACTTCCAGCCGGAGAAAGAGAAAAAGGACAGCTTTCCCGGGGACAATTCTGGACCCTTGGGAACATCCAGAATCACCAAAGCCTAAACTTGGCACGGCCTGGGGAACGCTCTTCTGCACGTCCAGCAATCCCCACGTCAAAACCTTTCTCGGCAGAGGCAGGCACTCTCTCCCTTGTACTAGATAGCTCGGCAGAACCTTGCGAGAAACATGCTGCGTCATTCAGCTTGAAAGTGGGACGCGGATGGGAGAGTACGCTTTCTCCCCGTTTGGAGGCGCCGTGCGCTTGGCTTCAAAGCTGCCCGAACAGCACTAGCGGCCCGACGTCTCTGCACGGCAGGATTGTCGTTGTGGGCCGAGGCTGCGTGTTCTCTCAAAGCGGAAAACCGTGCTGGCAATACCTTGCTAGAAACTCCTCCCACGGCACTACATGTTCAGCTCCGGCCAAACGAAAGGTGACCTCAGGCCTCAAGGTAAGTTCCAGCGTTTCACGTCGGGGGAGTTGGGTGTGCAGTGGTTTCCATGAGGCCAGACTCCACCACGGAGTGCCTTAACTCTGCGACGCTCCTGGGGGCACACAGGATAGGAGCTCGTTCGCCAATTTCGCAGGGTGACTTCTCTCCGTGCCGGAACGGCGGCTCCTGGCTTCTAGAGGAACCTTAGCCTAAACAGGCCCCTGGAGGAAGCTCTTCACATTCAGAGCAAGGGCAACGTACTGCTCTCTGGCTTGCCTGGCTTGAGTGCCCCAGTCGTCAAAGAGCCTCGCGAAAGCAGTGCTGCGCAGACTCCCTTTGCCAGTCGAACGGCCTCCTTGACTGAAAGAGAACTGCAGTGCCAAAAGGCACCGTGCTGACGACTGGCTCCAGGAAGAGACTCGGGACAGCACTCTCATAGAAGCGAAAGCTAGGCTGTGCGCCCAGCCTGAGGAGCAGTACGTACGTTTGCCACACTTCTTTACAGAGCTAGGCGTGAGCCAGAGAGCCTCGGTCACTGAGGCCTACCTAAGGGACTGCCACACTTACCCAGTAGCTCCCACGCAGAGGTCCCTGTGCCCAAACGGGCCTCCACGGAAGGGCCCTGTTCCTCCCGTTGTGTTTCCTTGAGGTAATCAGAAACCGCTGAGGATCCCTATAGGAGCTCCGGTTTGAAGCTGGGCGACCCTGGCTAAACCTTATTCCCCTCCGTGGTAAACGAGACAGTGGCGGGTCCTAAGCTGCCTGAAGTACACTGCTCGCGCCCACCTTCTCTTTGCTGCCGGAAGGCCTCCCACAAGAAGTCTGAGTTTACTCGTGACAGCAGAAGTCTGAGTTTACGCGTGTGAGGCCTGCTGCTCTCAGTTCCTTGCTGGGAGCTTCAGCAGGAGCGCTCGGGAGCTCGCCGGCACAAGAACTGTGAGTGCCCTCGCCCCACCCCGGCCTCAAGCAAAAGTCCAGATTTCCCCCGTCAGAGTGCCATAGGAGCGAAGAAGCATGCGTTAAAGGAGGGCTTCAACAGTGCTAGGGCTTTATTTCACGAGACACCGTGCACTCACGTTCGTTGTAACAACTGTCAAAGGGCACTGGATGCCTTCCAACTCCTCTCTTGCGTTTGAGCCACAGGAAGTAAATGCATTCGTTTGATTAAGCTCCGTGAACGTGCAACGACGATGGCGAAGCGCTGCCCTGTTCGCTCGAAAGCTCTCGTTTGTACGGCCTTCACACGGCCTCAAGGTACGCCGTTCTAAACAACCTTACACTCCACGCTGGTGTGCCCCCAATTGGGAATGTGGGCTCTTCTGTGAGACACCAATGTGCGTCCCAAAGGAAACCGGGGGGGGGGGGGGCTCCCCCAGGACGCCTGCTTACGGCAGTCGGTTGCCAGATGTTTACTTCCAGCCGGAGAAAGAGAAAAAGGACAGCTTTCCCGGGGACAATTCTGGACCCTTGGGAACATCCAGAATCACCAAAGCCTAAACTTGGCACGGCCTGGGGAACGCTCTTCCGCACGTCCAGCAATCCCCACGTCAAAACCTTTCTCGGCAGAGGCAGGCACTCTCTCCCTTGTACTAGATAGCTCGGCAGAACCTTCCGAGAAACATGCTGCGTCATTCAGCTTGAAAGTGGGACGCGGATGGGAGAGTACGCTTTCTCCCCGTTTGGAGGCGCCGTGCGCTTGGCTTCAAAGCTGCCCGAACAGCACTAGCAGCCCGACGTCTCTGCACGGCAGGATTGTCGTTGTGGGCCGAGGCTGCGTGTTCTCTCAAAGCGGAAAACCGTGCTGGCAATACCTTGCTAGAAACTCCTCCCACGGCACTACATGTTCAGCTCCGGCCAAACGAAAGGTGACCTCAGGCCTCAAGGTAAGTTCCAGCGTTTCACGTCGGGGGAGTTGGGTGTGCAGTGGTTTCCATGAGGCCAGACTCCACCACGGAGTGCCTTAACTCTGCGACGCTCCTGGGGGCACACAGGATAGGAGCTCGTTCGCCAATTTCGCAGGGTGACTTCTCTCCGTGCCGGAACGGCGGCTCCTGGCTTCTAGAGGAACCTTAGCCTAAACAGGCCCCTGGAGGAAGCTCTTCACATTCAGAGCAAGGGCAACGTACTGCTCTCTGGCTTGCCTGGCTTGAGTGCCCCAGTCGTCAAAGAGCCTCGCGAAAGCAGTGCTGCGCAGACTCCCTTTGCCAGTCGAACGGCCTCCTTGACTGAAAGAGAACTGCAGTGCCAAAAGGCACCGTGCTGACGACTGGCTCCAGGAAGAGACTCGGGACAGCACTCTCATAGAAGCGAAAGCTAGGCTGTGCGCCCAGCCTGAGGAGCAGTACGTACGTTTGCCACACTTCTTTACAGAGCTAGGCGTGAGCCAGAGAGCCTCGGTCACTGAGGCCTACCTAAGGGACTGCCACACTTACCCAGTAGCTCCCACGCAGAGGTCCCTGTGCCCAAACGGGCCTCCACGGAAGGGCCCTGTTCCTCCCGTTGTGTTTCCTTGAGGTAATCAGAAACCGCTGAGGATCCCTATAGGAGCTCCGGTTTGAAGCTGGGCGACCCTGGCTAAACCTTATTCCCCTCCGTGGTAAACGAGACAGTGGCGGGTCCTAAGCTGCCTGAAGTACACTGCTCGCGCCCACCTTCTCTTTGCTGCCGGAAGGCCTCCCACAAGAAGTCTGAGTTTACTCGTGACAGCAGAAGTCTGAGTTTACGCGTGTGAGGCCTGCTGCTCTCAGTTCCTTGCTGGGAGCTTCAGCAGGAGCGCTCGGGAGCTCGCCGGCACAAGAACTGTGAGTGCCCTCGCCCCACCCCGGCCTCAAGCAAAAGTCCAGATTTCCCCCGTCAGAGTGCCATAGGAGCGAAGAAGCATGCGTTAAAGGAGGGCTTCAACAGTGCTAGGGCTTTATTTCACGAGACACCGTGCACTCACGTTCGTTGTAACAACTGTCAAAGGGCACTGGATGCCTTCCAACTCCTCTCTTGCGTTTGAGCCACAGGAAGTAAATGCATTCGTTTGATTAAGCTCCGTGAACGTGCAACGACGATGGCGAAGCGCTGCCCTGTTCGCTCGAAAGCTCTCGTTTGTACGGCCTTCACACGGCCTCAAGGTACGCCGTTCTAAACAACCTTACACTCCACGCTGGTGTGCCCCCAATTGGGAATGTGGGCTCTTCTGTGAGACACCAATGTGCGTCCCAAAGGAAACCGGGGGGGGGGGGGCTCCCCCAGGACGCCTGCTTACGGCAGTCGGTTGCCAGATGTTTACTTCCAGCCGGAGAAAGAGAAAAAGGACAGCTTTCCCGGGGACAATTCTGGACCCTTGGGAACATCCAGAATCACCAAAGCCTAAACTTGGCACGGCCTGGGGAACGCTCTTCCGCACGTCCAGCAATCCCCACGTCAAAACCTTTCTCGGCAGAGGCAGGCACTCTCTCCCTTGTACTAGATAGCTCGGCAGAACCTTCCGAGAAACATGCTGCGTCATTCAGCTTGAAAGTGGGACGCGGATGGGAGAGTACGCTTTCTCCCCGTTTGGAGGCGCCGTGCGCTTGGCTTCAAAGCTGCCCGAACAGCACTAGCGGCCCGACGTCTCTGCACGGCAGGATTGTCGTTGTGGGCCGAGGCTGCGTGTTCTCTCAAAGCGGAAAACCGTGCTGGCAATACCTTGCTAGAAACTCCTCCCACGGCACTACATGTTCAGCTCCGGCCAAACGAAAGGTGACCTCAGGCCTCAAGGTAAGTTCCAGCGTTTCACGTCGGGGGAGTTGGGTGTGCAGTGGTTTCCATGAGGCCAGACTCCACCACGGAGTGCCTTAACTCTGCGACGCTCCTGGGGGCACACAGGATAGGAGCTCGTTCGCCAATTTCGCAGGGTGACTTCTCTCCGTGCCGGAACGGCGGCTCCTGGCTTCTAGAGGAACCTTAGCCTAAACAGGCCCCTGGAGGAAGCTCTTCACATTCAGAGCAAGGGCAACGTACTGCTCTCTGGCTTGCCTGGCTTGAGTGCCCCAGTCGTCAAAGAGCCTCGCGAAAGCAGTGCTGCGCAGACTCCCTTTGCCAGTCGAACGGCCTCCTTGACTGAAAGAGAACTGCAGTGCCAAAAGGCACCGTGCTGACGACTGGCTCCAGGAAGAGACTCGGGACAGCACTCTCATAGAAGCGAAAGCTAGGCTGTGCGCCCAGCCTGAGGAGCAGTACGTACGTTTGCCACACTTCTTTACAGAGCTAGGCGTGAGCCAGAGAGCCTCGGTCACTGAGGCCTACCTAAGGGACTGCCACACTTACCCAGTAGCTCCCACGCAGAGGTCCCTGTGCCCAAACGGGCCTCCACGGAAGGGCCCTGTTCCTCCCGTTGTGTTTCCTTGAGGTAATCAGAAACCGCTGAGGATCCCTATAGGAGCTCCGGTTTGAAGCTGGGCGACCCTGGCTAAACCTTATTCCCCTCCGTGGTAAACGAGACAGTGGCGGGTCCTAAGCTGCCTGAAGTACACTGCTCGCGCCCACCTTCTCTTTGCTGCCGGAAGGCCTCCCACAAGAAGTCTGAGTTTACTCGTGACAGCAGAAGTCTGAGTTTACGCGTGTGAGGCCTGCTGCTCTCAGTTCCTTGCTGGGAGCTTCAGCAGGAGCGCTCGGGAGCTCGCCGGCACAAGAACTGTGAGTGCCCTCGCCCCACCCCGGCCTCAAGCAAAAGTCCAGATTTCCCCCGTCAGAGTGCCATAGGAGCGAAGAAGCATGCGTTAAAGGAGGGCTTCAACAGTGCTAGGGCTTTATTTCACGAGACACCGTGCACTCACGTTCGTTGTAACAACTGTCAAAGGGCACTGGATGCCTTCCAACTCCTCTCTTGCGTTTGAGCCACAGGAAGTAAATGCATTCGTTTGATTAAGCTCCGTGAACGTGCAACGACGATGGCGAAGCGCTGCCCTGTTCGCTCGAAAGCTCTCGTTTGTACGGCCTTCACACGGCCTCAAGGTACGCCGTTCTAAACAACCTTACACTCCACGCTGGTGTGCCCCCAATTGGGAATGTGGGCTCTTCTGTGAGACACCAATGTGCGTCCCAAAGGAAACCGGGGGGGGGGGCTCCCCCAGGACGCCTGCTTACGGCAGTCGGTTGCCAGATGTTTACTTCCAGCCGGAGAAAGAGAAAAAGGACAGCTTTCCCGGGGACAATTCTGGACCCTTGGGAACATCCAGAATCACCAAAGCCTAAACTTGGCACGGCCTGGGGAACGCTCTTCCGCACGTCCAGCAATCCCCACGTCAAAACCTTTCTCGGCAGAGGCAGGCACTCTCTCCCTTGTACTAGATAGCTCGGCAGAACCTTGCGAGAAACATGCTGCGTCATTCAGCTTGAAAGTGGGACGCGGATGGGAGAGTACGCTTTCTCCCCGTTTGGAGGCGCCGTGCGCTTGGCTTCAAAGCTGCCCGAACAGCACTAGCGGCCCGACGTCTCTGCACGGCAGGATTGTCGTTGTGGGCCGAGGCTGCGTGTTCTCTCAAAGCGGAAAACCGTGCTGGCAATACCTTGCTAGAAACTCCTCCCACGGCACTACATGTTCAGCTCCGGCCAAACGAAAGGTGACCTCAGGCCTCAAGGTAAGTTCCAGCGTTTCACGTCGGGGGAGTTGGGTGTGCAGTGGTTTCCATGAGGCCAGACTCCACCACGGAGTGCCTTAACTCTGCGACGCTCCTGGGGGCACACAGGATAGGAGCTCGTTCGCCAATTTCGCAGGGTGACTTCTCTCCGTGCCGGAACGGCGGCTCCTGGCTTCTAGAGGAACCTTAGCCTAAACAGGCCCCTGGAGGAAGCTCTTCACATTCAGAGCAAGGGCAACGTACTGCTCTCTGGCTTGCCTGGCTTGAGTGCCCCAGTCGTCAAAGAGCCTCGCGAAAGCAGTGCTGCGCAGACTCCCTTTGCCAGTCGAACGGCCTCCTTGACTGAAAGAGAACTGCAGTGCCAAAAGGCACCGTGCTGACGACTGGCTCCAGGAAGAGACTCGGGACAGCACTCTCATAGAAGCGAAAGCTAGGCTGTGCGCCCAGCCTGAGGAGCAGTACGTACGTTTGCCACACTTCTTTACAGAGCTAGGCGTGAGCCAGAGAGCCTCGGTCACTGAGGCCTACCTAAGGGACTGCCACACTTACCCAGTAGCTCCCACGCAGAGGTCCCTGTGCCCAAACGGGCCTCCACGGAAGGGCCCTGTTCCTCCCGTTGTGTTTCCTTGAGGTAATCAGAAACCGCTGAGGATCCCTATAGGAGCTCCGGTTTGAAGCTGGGCGACCCTGGCTAAACCTTATTCCCCTCCGTGGTAAACGAGACAGTGGCGGGTCCTAAGCTGCCTGAAGTACACTGCTCGCGCCCACCTTCTCTTTGCTGCCGGAAGGCCTCCCACAAGAAGTCTGAGTTTACTCGTGACAGCAGAAGTCTGAGTTTACGCGTGTGAGGCCTGCTGCTCTCAGTTCCTTGCTGGGAGCTTCAGCAGGAGCGCTCGGGAGCTCGCCGGCACAAGAACTGTGAGTGCCCTCGCCCCACCCCGGCCTCAAGCAAAAGTCCAGATTTCCCCCGTCAGAGTGCCATAGGAGCGAAGAAGCATGCGTTAAAGGAGGGCTTCAACAGTGCTAGGGCTTTATTTCACGAGACACCGTGCACTCACGTTCGTTGTAACAACTGTCAAAGGGCACTGGATGCCTTCCAACTCCTCTCTTGCGTTTGAGCCACAGGAAGTAAATGCATTCGTTTGATTAAGCTCCGTGAACGTGCAACGACGATGGCGAAGCGCTGCCCTGTTCGCTCGAAAGCTCTCGTTTGTACGGCCTTCACACGGCCTCAAGGTACGCCGTTCTAAACAACCTTACACTCCACGCTGGTGTGCCCCCAATTGGGAATGTGGGCTCTTCTGTGAGACACCAATGTGCGTCCCAAAGGAAACCGGGGGGGGGGGCTCCCCCAGGACGCCTGCTTATGGCAGTCGGTTGCCAGATGTTTACTTCCAGCCGGAGAAAGAGAAAAAGGACAGCTTTCCCGGGGACAATTCTGGACCCTTGGGAACATCCAGAATCACCAAAGCCTAAACTTGGCACGGCCTGGGGAACGCTCTTCCGCACGTCCAGCAATCCCCACGTCAAAACCTTTCTCGGCAGAGGCAGGCACTCTCTCCCTTGTACTAGATAGCTCGGCAGAACCTTGCGAGAAACATGCTGCGTCATTCAGCTTGAAAGTGGGACGCGGATGGGAGAGTACGCTTTCTCCCCGTTTGGAGGCGCCGTGCGCTTGGCTTCAAAGCTGCCCGAACAGCACTAGCGGCCCGACGTCTCTGCACGGCAGGATTGTCGTTGTGGGCCGAGGCTGCGTGTTCTCTCAAAGCGGAAAACCGTGCTGGCAATACCTTGCTAGAAACTCCTCCCACGGCACTACATGTTCAGCTCCGGCCAAACGAAAGGTGACCTCAGGCCTCAAGGTAAGTTCCAGCGTTTCACGTCGGGGGAGTTGGGTGTGCAGTGGTTTCCATGAGGCCAGACTCCACCACGGAGTGCCTTAACTCTGCGACGCTCCTGGGGGCACACAGGATAGGAGCTCGTTCGCCAATTTCGCAGGGTGACTTCTCTCCGTGCCGGAACGGCGGCTCCTGGCTTCTAGAGGAACCTTAGCCTAAACAGGCCCCTGGAGGAAGCTCTTCACATTCAGAGCAAGGGCAACGTACTGCTCTCTGGCTTGCCTGGCTTGAGTGCCCCAGTCGTCAAAGAGCCTCGCGAAAGCAGTGCTGCGCAGACTCCCTTTGCCAGTCGAACGGCCTCCTTGACTGAAAGAGAACTGCAGTGCCAAAAGGCACCGTGCTGACGACTGGCTCCAGGAAGAGACTCGGGACAGCACTCTCATAGAAGCGAAAGCTAGGCTGTGCGCCCAGCCTGAGGAGCAGTACGTACGTTTGCCACACTTCTTTACAGAGCTAGGCGTGAGCCAGAGAGCCTCGGTCACTGAGGCCTACCTAAGGGACTGCCACACTTACCCAGTAGCTCCCACGCAGAGGTCCCTGTGCCCAAACGGGCCTCCACGGAAGGGCCCTGTTCCTCCCGTTGTGTTTCCTTGAGGTAATCAGAAACCGCTGAGGATCCCTATAGGAGCTCCGGTTTGAAGCTGGGCGACCCTGGCTAAACCTTATTCCCCTCCGTGGTAAACGAGACAGTGGCGGGTCCTAAGCTGCCTGAAGTACACTGCTCGCGCCCACCTTCTCTTTGCTGCCGGAAGGCCTCCCACAAGAAGTCTGAGTTTACTCGTGACAGCAGAAGTCTGAGTTTACGCGTGTGAGGCCTGCTGCTCTCAGTTCCTTGCTGGGAGCTTCAGCAGGAGCGCTCGGGAGCTCGCCGGCACAAGAACTGTGAGTGCCCTCGCCCCACCCCGGCCTCAAGCAAAAGTCCAGATTTCCCCCGTCAGAGTGCCATAGGAGCGAAGAAGCATGCGTTAAAGGAGGGCTTCAACAGTGCTAGGGCTTTATTTCACGAGACACCGTGCACTCACGTTCGTTGTAACAACTGTCAAAGGGCACTGGATGCCTTCCAACTCCTCTCTTGCGTTTGAGCCACAGGAAGTAAATGCATTCGTTTGATTAAGCTCCGTGAACGTGCAACGACGATGGCGAAGCGCTGCCCTGTTCGCTCGAAAGCTCTCGTTTGTACGGCCTTCACACGGCCTCAAGGTACGCCGTTCTAAACAACCTTACACTCCACGCTGGTGTGCCCCCAATTGGGAATGTGGGCTCTTCTGTGAGACACCAATGTGCGTCCCAAAGGAAACCGGGGGGGGGGGCTCCCCCAGGACGCCTGCTTATGGCAGTCGGTTGCCAGATGTTTACTTCCAGCCGGAGAAAGAGAAAAAGGACAGCTTTCCCGGGGACAATTCTGGACCCTTGGGAACATCCAGAATCACCAAAGCCTAAACTTGGCACGGCCTGGGGAACGCTCTTCCGCACGTCCAGCAATCCCCACGTCAAAACCTTTCTCGGCAGAGGCAGGCACTCTCTCCCTTGTACTAGATAGCTCGGCAGAACCTTCCGAGAAACATGCTGCGTCATTCAGCTTGAAAGTGGGACGCGGATGGGAGAGTACGCTTTCTCCCCGTTTGGAGGCGCCGTGCGCTTGGCTTCAAAGCTGCCCGAACAGCACTAGCGGCCCGACGTCTCTGCACGGCAGGATTGTCGTTGTGGGCCGAGGCTGCGTGTTCTCTCAAAGCGGAAAACCGTGCTGGCAATACCTTGCTAGAAACTCCTCCCACGGCACTACATGTTCAGCTCCGGCCAAACGAAAGGTGACCTCAGGCCTCAAGGTAAGTTCCAGCGTTTCACGTCGGGGGAGTTGGGTGTGCAGTGGTTTCCATGAGGCCAGACTCCACCACGGAGTGCCTTAACTCTGCGACGCTCCTGGGGGCACACAGGATAGGAGCTCGTTCGCCAATTTCGCAGGGTGACTTCTCTCCGTGCCGGAACGGCGGCTCCTGGCTTCTAGAGGAACCTTAGCCTAAACAGGCCCCTGGAGGAAGCTCTTCACATTCAGAGCAAGGGCAACGTACTGCTCTCTGGCTTGCCTGGCTTGAGTGCCCCAGTCGTCAAAGAGCCTCGCGAAAGCAGTGCTGCGCAGACTCCCTTTGCCAGTCGAACGGCCTCCTTGACTGAAAGAGAACTGCAGTGCCAAAAGGCACCGTGCTGACGACTGGCTCCAGGAAGAGACTCGGGACAGCACTCTCATAGAAGCGAAAGCTAGGCTGTGCGCCCAGCCTGAGGAGCAGTACGTACGTTTGCCACACTTCTTTACAGAGCTAGGCGTGAGCCAGAGAGCCTCGGTCACTGAGGCCTACCTAAGGGACTGCCACACTTACCCAGTAGCTCCCACGCAGAGGTCCCTGTGCCCAAACGGGCCTCCACGGAAGGGCCCTGTTCCTCCCGTTGTGTTTCCTTGAGGTAATCAGAAACCGCTGAGGATCCCTATAGGAGCTCCGGTTTGAAGCTGGGCGACCCTGGCTAAACCTTATTCCCCTCCGTGGTAAACGAGACAGTGGCGGGTCCTAAGCTGCCTGAAGTACACTGCTCGCGCCCACCTTCTCTTTGCTGCCGGAAGGCCTCCCACAAGAAGTCTGAGTTTACTCGTGACAGCAGAAGTCTGAGTTTACGTGTGTGAGGCCTGCTGCTCTCAGTTCCTTGCTGGGAGCTTCAGCAGGAGCGCTCGGGAGCTCGCCGGCACAAGAACTGTGAGTGCCCTCGCCCCACCCCGGCCTCAAGCAAAAGTCCAGATTTCCCCCGTCAGAGTGCCATAGGAGCGAAGAAGCATGCGTTAAAGGAGGGCTTCAACAGTGCTAGGGCTTTATTTCACGAGACACCGTGCACTCACGTTCGTTGTAACAACTGTCAAAGGGCACTGGATGCCTTCCAACTCCTCTCTTGCGTTTGAGCCACAGGAAGTAAATGCATTCGTTTGATTAAGCTCCGTGAACGTGCAACGACGATGGCGAAGCGCTGCCCTGTTCGCTCGAAAGCTCTCGTTTGTACGGCCTTCACACGGCCTCAAGGTACGCCGTTCTAAACAACCTTACACTCCACGCTGGTGTGCCCCCAATTGGGAATGTGGGCTCTTCTGTGAGACACCAATGTGCGTCCCAAAGGAAACCGGGGGGGGGGGCTCCCCCAGGACGCCTGCTTACGGCAGTCGGTTGCCAGATGTTTACTTCCAGCCGGAGAAAGAGAAAAAGGACAGCTTTCCCGGGGACAATTCTGGACCCTTGGGAACATCCAGAATCACCAAAGCCTAAACTTGGCACGGCCTGGGGAACGCTCTTCCGCACGTCCAGCAATCCCCACGTCAAAACCTTTCTCGGCAGAGGCAGGCACTCTCTCCCTTGTACTAGATAGCTCGGCAGAACCTTCCGAGAAACATGCTGCGTCATTCAGCTTGAAAGTGGGACGCGGATGGGAGAGTACGCTTTCTCCCCGTTTGGAGGCGCCGTGCGCTTGGCTTCAAAGCTGCCCGAACAGCACTAGCGGCCCGACGTCTCTGCACGGCAGGATTGTCGTTGTGGGCCGAGGCTGCGTGTTCTCTCAAAGCGGAAAACCGTGCTGGCAATACCTTGCTAGAAACTCCTCCCACGGCACTACATGTTCAGCTCCGGCCAAACGAAAGGTGACCTCAGGCCTCAAGGTAAGTTCCAGCGTTTCACGTCGGGGGAGTTGGGTGTGCAGTGGTTTCCATGAGGCCAGACTCCACCACGGAGTGCCTTAACTCTGCGACGCTCCTGGGGGCACACAGGATAGGAGCTCGTTCGCCAATTTCGCAGGGTGACTTCTCTCCGTGCCGGAACGGCGGCTCCTGGCTTCTAGAGGAACCTTAGCCTAAACAGGCCCCTGGAGGAAGCTCTTCACATTCAGAGCAAGGGCAACGTACTGCTCTCTGGCTTGCCTGGCTTGAGTGCCCCAGTCGTCAAAGAGCCTCGCGAAAGCAGTGCTGCGCAGACTCCCTTTGCCAGTCGAACGGCCTCCTTGACTGAAAGAGAACTGCAGTGCCAAAAGGCACCGTGCTGACGACTGGCTCCAGGAAGAGACTCGGGACAGCACTCTCATAGAAGCGAAAGCTAGGCTGTGCGCCCAGCCTGAGGAGCAGTACGTACGTTTGCCACACTTCTTTACAGAGCTAGGCGTGAGCCAGAGAGCCTCGGTCACTGAGGCCTACCTAAGGGACTGCCACACTTACCCAGTAGCTCCCACGCAGAGGTCCCTGTGCCCAAACGGGCCTCCACGGAAGGGCCCTGTTCCTCCCGTTGTGTTTCCTTGAGGTAATCAGAAACCGCTGAGGATCCCTATAGGAGCTCCGGTTTGAAGCTGGGCGACCCTGGCTAAACCTTATTCCCCTCCGTGGTAAACGAGACAGTGGCGGGTCCTAAGCTGCCTGAAGTACACTGCTCGCGCCCACCTTCTCTTTGCTGCCGGAAGGCCTCCCACAAGAAGTCTGAGTTTACTCGTGACAGCAGAAGTCTGAGTTTACGCGTGTGAGGCCTGCTGCTCTCAGTTCCTTGCTGGGAGCTTCAGCAGGAGCGCTCGGGAGCTCGCCGGCACAAGAACTGTGAGTGCCCTCGCCCCACCCCGGCCTCAAGCAAAAGTCCAGATTTCCCCCGTCAGAGTGCCATAGGAGCGAAGAAGCATGCGTTAAAGGAGGGCTTCAACAGTGCTAGGGCTTTATTTCACGAGACACCGTGCACTCACGTTCGTTGTAACAACTGTCAAAGGGCACTGGATGCCTTCCAACTCCTCTCTTGCGTTTGAGCCACAGGAAGTAAATGCATTCGTTTGATTAAGCTCCGTGAACGTGCAACGACGATGGCGAAGCGCTGCCCTGTTCGCTCGAAAGCTCTCGTTTGTACGGCCTTCACACGGCCTCAAGGTACGCCGTTCTAAACAACCTTACACTCCACGCTGGTGTGCCCCCAATTGGGAATGTGGGCTCTTCTGTGAGACACCAATGTGCGTCCCAAAGGAAACCGGGGGGGGGGGGGCTCCCCCAGGACGCCTGCTTACGGCAGTCGGTTGCCAGATGTTTACTTCCAGCCGGAGAAAGAGAAAAAGGACAGCTTTCCCGGGGACAATTCTGGACCCTTGGGAACATCCAGAATCACCAAAGCCTAAACTTGGCACGGCCTGGGGAACGCTCTTCCGCACGTCCAGCAATCCCCACGTCAAAACCTTTCTCGGCAGAGGCAGGCACTCTCTCCCTTGTACTAGATAGCTCGGCAGAACCTTCCGAGAAACATGCTGCGTCATTCAGCTTGAAAGTGGGACGCGGATGGGAGAGTACGCTTTCTCCCCGTTTGGAGGCGCCGTGCGCTTGGCTTCAAAGCTGCCCGAACAGCACTAGCGGCCCGACGTCTCTGCACGGCAGGATTGTCGTTGTGGGCCGAGGCTGCGTGTTCTCTCAAAGCGGAAAACCGTGCTGGCAATACCTTGCTAGAAACTCCTCCCACGGCACTACATGTTCAGCTCCGGCCAAACGAAAGGTGACCTCAGGCCTCAAGGTAAGTTCCAGCGTTTCACGTCGGGGGAGTTGGGTGTGCAGTGGTTTCCATGAGGCCAGACTCCACCACGGAGTGCCTTAACTCTGCGACGCTCCTGGGGGCACACAGGATAGGAGCTCGTTCGCCAATTTCGCAGGGTGACTTCTCTCCGTGCCGGAACGGCGGCTCCTGGCTTCTAGAGGAACCTTAGCCTAAACAGGCCCCTGGAGGAAGCTCTTCACATTCAGAGCAAGGGCAACGTACTGCTCTCTGGCTTGCCTGGCTTGAGTGCCCCAGTCGTCAAAGAGCCTCGCGAAAGCAGTGCTGCGCAGACTCCCTTTGCCAGTCGAACGGCCTCCTTGACTGAAAGAGAACTGCAGTGCCAAAAGGCACCGTGCTGACGACTGGCTCCAGGAAGAGACTCGGGACAGCACTCTCATAGAAGCGAAAGCTAGGCTGTGCGCCCAGCCTGAGGAGCAGTACGTACGTTTGCCACACTTCTTTACAGAGCTAGGCGTGAGCCAGAGAGCCTCGGTCACTGAGGCCTACCTAAGGGACTGCCACACTTACCCAGTAGCTCCCACGCAGAGGTCCCTGTGCCCAAACGGGCCTCCACGGAAGGGCCCTGTTCCTCCCGTTGTGTTTCCTTGAGGTAATCAGAAACCGCTGAGGATCCCTATAGGAGCTCCGGTTTGAAGCTGGGCGACCCTGGCTAAACCTTATTCCCCTCCGTGGTAAACGAGACAGTGGCGGGTCCTAAGCTGCCTGAAGTACACTGCTCGCGCCCACCTTCTCTTTGCTGCCGGAAGGCCTCCCACAAGAAGTCTGAGTTTACTCGTGACAGCAGAAGTCTGAGTTTACGCGTGTGAGGCCTGCTGCTCTCAGTTCCTTGCTGGGAGCTTCAGCAGGAGCGCTCGGGAGCTCGCCGGCACAAGAACTGTGAGTGCCCTCGCCCCACCCCGGCCTCAAGCAAAAGTCCAGATTTCCCCCGTCAGAGTGCCATAGGAGCGAAGAAGCATGCGTTAAAGGAGGGCTTCAACAGTGCTAGGGCTTTATTTCACGAGACACCGTGCACTCACGTTCGTTGTAACAACTGTCAAAGGGCACTGGATGCCTTCCAACTCCTCTCTTGCGTTTGAGCCACAGGAAGTAAATGCATTCGTTTGATTAAGCTCCGTGAACGTGCAACGACGATGGCGAAGCGCTGCCCTGTTCGCTCGAAAGCTCTCGTTTGTACGGCCTTCACACGGCCTCAAGGTACGCCGTTCTAAACAACCTTACACTCCACGCTGGTGTGCCCCCAATTGGGAATGTGGGCTCTTCTGTGAGACACCAATGTGCGTCCCAAAGGAAACCGGGGGGGGGGGCTCCCCCAGGACGCCTGCTTACGGCAGTCGGTTGCCAGATGTTTACTTCCAGCCGGAGAAAGAGAAAAAGGACAGCTTTCCCGGGGACAATTCTGGACCCTTGGGAACATCCAGAATCACCAAAGCCTAAACTTGGCACGGCCTGGGGAACGCTCTTCCGCACGTCCAGCAATCCCCACGTCAAAACCTTTCTCGGCAGAGGCAGGCACTCTCTCCCTTGTACTAGATAGCTCGGCAGAACCTTGCGAGAAACATGCTGCGTCATTCAGCTTGAAAGTGGGACGCGGATGGGAGAGTACGCTTTCTCCCCGTTTGGAGGCGCCGTGCGCTTGGCTTCAAAGCTGCCCGAACAGCACTAGCGGCCCGACGTCTCTGCACGGCAGGATTGTCGTTGTGGGCCGAGGCTGCGTGTTCTCTCAAAGCGGAAAACCGTGCTGGCAATACCTTGCTAGAAACTCCTCCCACGGCACTACATGTTCAGCTCCGGCCAAACGAAAGGTGACCTCAGGCCTCAAGGTAAGTTCCAGCGTTTCACGTCGGGGGAGTTGGGTGTGCAGTGGTTTCCATGAGGCCAGACTCCACCACGGAGTGCCTTAACTCTGCGACGCTCCTGGGGGCACACAGGATAGGAGCTCGTTCGCCAATTTCGCAGGGTGACTTCTCTCCGTGCCGGAACGGCGGCTCCTGGCTTCTAGAGGAACCTTAGCCTAAACAGGCCCCTGGAGGAAGCTCTTCACATTCAGAGCAAGGGCAACGTACTGCTCTCTGGCTTGCCTGGCTTGAGTGCCCCAGTCGTCAAAGAGCCTCGCGAAAGCAGTGCTGCGCAGACTCCCTTTGCCAGTCGAACGGCCTCCTTGACTGAAAGAGAACTGCAGTGCCAAAAGGCACCGTGCTGACGACTGGCTCCAGGAAGAGACTCGGGACAGCACTCTCATAGAAGCGAAAGCTAGGCTGTGCGCCCAGCCTGAGGAGCAGTACGTACGTTTGCCACACTTCTTTACAGAGCTAGGCGTGAGCCAGAGAGCCTCGGTCACTGAGGCCTACCTAAGGGACTGCCACACTTACCCAGTAGCTCCCACGCAGAGGTCCCTGTGCCCAAACGGGCCTCCACGGAAGGGCCCTGTTCCTCCCGTTGTGTTTCCTTGAGGTAATCAGAAACCGCTGAGGATCCCTATAGGAGCTCCGGTTTGAAGCTGGGCGACCCTGGCTAAACCTTATTCCCCTCCGTGGTAAACGAGACAGTGGCGGGTCCTAAGCTGCCTGAAGTACACTGCTCGCGCCCACCTTCTCTTTGCTGCCGGAAGGCCTCCCACAAGAAGTCTGAGTTTACTCGTGACAGCAGAAGTCTGAGTTTACGCGTGTGAGGCCTGCTGCTCTCAGTTCCTTGCTGGGAGCTTCAGCAGGAGCGCTCGGGAGCTCGCCGGCACAAGAACTGTGAGTGCCCTCGCCCCACCCCGGCCTCAAGCAAAAGTCCAGATTTCCCCCGTCAGAGTGCCATAGGAGCGAAGAAGCATGCGTTAAAGGAGGGCTTCAACAGTGCTAGGGCTTTATTTCACGAGACACCGTGCACTCACGTTCGTTGTAACAACTGTCAAAGGGCACTGGATGCCTTCCAACTCCTCTCTTGCGTTTGAGCCACAGGAAGTAAATGCATTCGTTTGATTAAGCTCCGTGAACGTGCAACGACGATGGCGAAGCGCTGCCCTGTTCGCTCGAAAGCTCTCGTTTGTACGGCCTTCACACGGCCTCAAGGTACGCCGTTCTAAACAACCTTACACTCCACGCTGGTGTGCCCCCAATTGGGAATGTGGGCTCTTCTGTGAGACACCAATGTGCGTCCCAAAGGAAACCGGGGGGGGGGGCTCCCCCAGGACGCCTGCTTACGGCAGTCGGTTGCCAGATGTTTACTTCCAGCCGGAGAAAGAGAAAAAGGACAGCTTTCCCGGGGACAATTCTGGACCCTTGGGAACATCCAGAATCACCAAAGCCTAAACTTGGCACGGCCTGGGGAACGCTCTTCCGCACGTCCAGCAATCCCCACGTCAAAACCTTTCTCGGCAGAGGCAGGCACTCTCTCCCTTGTACTAGATAGCTCGGCAGAACCTTCCGAGAAACATGCTGCGTCATTCAGCTTGAAAGTGGGACGCGGATGGGAGAGTACGCTTTCTCCCCGTTTGGAGGCGCCGTGCGCTTGGCTTCAAAGCTGCCCGAACAGCACTAGCGGCCCGACGTCTCTGCACGGCAGGATTGTCGTTGTGGGCCGAGGCTGCGTGTTCTCTCAAAGCGGAAAACCGTGCTGGCAATACCTTGCTAGAAACTCCTCCCACGGCACTACATGTTCAGCTCCGGCCAAACGAAAGGTGACCTCAGGCCTCAAGGTAAGTTCCAGCGTTTCACGTCGGGGGAGTTGGGTGTGCAGTGGTTTCCATGAGGCCAGACTCCACCACGGAGTGCCTTAACTCTGCGACGCTCCTGGGGGCACACAGGATAGGAGCTCGTTCGCCAATTTCGCAGGGTGACTTCTCTCCGTGCCGGAACGGCGGCTCCTGGCTTCTAGAGGAACCTTAGCCTAAACAGGCCCCTGGAGGAAGCTCTTCACATTCAGAGCAAGGGCAACGTACTGCTCTCTGGCTTGCCTGGCTTGAGTGCCCCAGTCGTCAAAGAGCCTCGCGAAAGCAGTGCTGCGCAGACTCCCTTTGCCAGTCGAACGGCCTCCTTGACTGAAAGAGAACTGCAGTGCCAAAAGGCACCGTGCTGACGACTGGCTCCAGGAAGAGACTCGGGACAGCACTCTCATAGAAGCGAAAGCTAGGCTGTGCGCCCAGCCTGAGGAGCAGTACGTACGTTTGCCACACTTCTTTACAGAGCTAGGCGTGAGCCAGAGAGCCTCGGTCACTGAGGCCTACCTAAGGGACTGCCACACTTACCCAGTAGCTCCCACGCAGAGGTCCCTGTGCCCAAACGGGCCTCCACGGAAGGGCCCTGTTCCTCCCGTTGTGTTTCCTTGAGGTAATCAGAAACCGCTGAGGATCCCTATAGGAGCTCCGGTTTGAAGCTGGGCGACCCTGGCTAAACCTTATTCCCCTCCGTGGTAAACGAGACAGTGGCGGGTCCTAAGCTGCCTGAAGTACACTGCTCGCGCCCACCTTCTCTTTGCTGCCGGAAGGCCTCCCACAAGAAGTCTGAGTTTACTCGTGACAGCAGAAGTCTGAGTTTACGCGTGTGAGGCCTGCTGCTCTCAGTTCCTTGCTGGGAGCTTCAGCAGGAGCGCTCGGGAGCTCGCCGGCACAAGAACTGTGAGTGCCCTCGCCCCACCCCGGCCTCAAGCAAAAGTCCAGATTTCCCCCGTCAGAGTGCCATAGGAGCGAAGAAGCATGCGTTAAAGGAGGGCTTCAACAGTGCTAGGGCTTTATTTCACGAGACACCGTGCACTCACGTTCGTTGTAACAACTGTCAAAGGGCACTGGATGCCTTCCAACTCCTCTCTTGCGTTTGAGCCACAGGAAGTAAATGCATTCGTTTGATTAAGCTCCGTGAACGTGCAACGACGATGGCGAAGCGCTGCCCTGTTCGCTCGAAAGCTCTCGTTTGTACGGCCTTCACACGGCCTCAAGGTACGCCGTTCTAAACAACCTTACACTCCACGCTGGTGTGCCCCCAATTGGGAATGTGGGCTCTTCTGTGAGACACCAATGTGCGTCCCAAAGGAAACCGGGGGGGGGGGCTCCCCCAGGACGCCTGCTTACGGCAGTCGGTTGCCAGATGTTTACTTCCAGCCGGAGAAAGAGAAAAAGGACAGCTTTCCCGGGGACAATTCTGGACCCTTGGGAACATCCAGAATCACCAAAGCCTAAACTTGGCACGGCCTGGGGAACGCTCTTCCGCACGTCCAGCAATCCCCACGTCAAAACCTTTCTCGGCAGAGGCAGGCACTCTCTCCCTTGTACTAGATAGCTCGGCAGAACCTTGCGAGAAACATGCTGCGTCATTCAGCTTGAAAGTGGGACGCGGATGGGAGAGTACGCTTTCTCCCCGTTTGGAGGCGCCGTGCGCTTGGCTTCAAAGCTGCCCGAACAGCACTAGCGGCCCGACGTCTCTGCACGGCAGGATTGTCGTTGTGGGCCGAGGCTGCGTGTTCTCTCAAAGCGGAAAACCGTGCTGGCAATACCTTGCTAGAAACTCCTCCCACGGCACTACATGTTCAGCTCCGGCCAAACGAAAGGTGACCTCAGGCCTCAAGGTAAGTTCCAGCGTTTCACGTCGGGGGAGTTGGGTGTGCAGTGGTTTCCATGAGGCCAGACTCCACCACGGAGTGCCTTAACTCTGCGACGCTCCTGGGGGCACACAGGATAGGAGCTCGTTCGCCAATTTCGCAGGGTGACTTCTCTCCGTGCCGGAACGGCGGCTCCTGGCTTCTAGAGGAACCTTAGCCTAAACAGGCCCCTGGAGGAAGCTCTTCACATTCAGAGCAAGGGCAACGTACTGCTCTCTGGCTTGCCTGGCTTGAGTGCCCCAGTCGTCAAAGAGCCTCGCGAAAGCAGTGCTGCGCAGACTCCCTTTGCCAGTCGAACGGCCTCCTTGACTGAAAGAGAACTGCAGTGCCAAAAGGCACCGTGCTGACGACTGGCTCCAGGAAGAGACTCGGGACAGCACTCTCATAGAAGCGAAAGCTAGGCTGTGCGCCCAGCCTGAGGAGCAGTACGTACGTTTGCCACACTTCTTTACAGAGCTAGGCGTGAGCCAGAGAGCCTCGGTCACTGAGGCCTACCTAAGGGACTGCCACACTTACCCAGTAGCTCCCACGCAGAGGTCCCTGTGCCCAAACGGGCCTCCACGGAAGGGCCCTGTTCCTCCCGTTGTGTTTCCTTGAGGTAATCAGAAACCGCTGAGGATCCCTATAGGAGCTCCGGTTTGAAGCTGGGCGACCCTGGCTAAACCTTATTCCCCTCCGTGGTAAACGAGACAGTGGCGGGTCCTAAGCTGCCTGAAGTACACTGCTCGCGCCCACCTTCTCTTTGCTGCCGGAAGGCCTCCCACAAGAAGTCTGAGTTTACTCGTGACAGCAGAAGTCTGAGTTTACGCGTGTGAGGCCTGCTGCTCTCAGTTCCTTGCTGGGAGCTTCAGCAGGAGCGCTCGGGAGCTCGCCGGCACAAGAACTGTGAGTGCCCTCGCCCCACCCCGGCCTCAAGCAAAAGTCCAGATTTCCCCCGTCAGAGTGCCATAGGAGCGAAGAAGCATGCGTTAAAGGAGGGCTTCAACAGTGCTAGGGCTTTATTTCACGAGACACCGTGCACTCACGTTCGTTGTAACAACTGTCAAAGGGCACTGGATGCCTTCCAACTCCTCTCTTGCGTTTGAGCCACAGGAAGTAAATGCATTCGTTTGATTAAGCTCCGTGAACGTGCAACGACGATGGCGAAGCGCTGCCCTGTTCGCTCGAAAGCTCTCGTTTGTACGGCCTTCACACGGCCTCAAGGTACGCCGTTCTAAACAACCTTACACTCCACGCTGGTGTGCCCCCAATTGGGAATGTGGGCTCTTCTGTGAGACACCAATGTGCGTCCCAAAGGAAACCGGGGGGGGGGGGGCTCCCCCAGGACGCCTGCTTACGGCAGTCGGTTGCCAGATGTTTACTTCCAGCCGGAGAAAGAGAAAAAGGACAGCTTTCCCGGGGACAATTCTGGACCCTTGGGAACATCCAGAATCACCAAAGCCTAAACTTGGCACGGCCTGGGGAACGCTCTTCCGCACGTCCAGCAATCCCCACGTCAAAACCTTTCTCGGCAGAGGCAGGCACTCTCTCCCTTGTACTAGATAGCTCGGCAGAACCTTGCGAGAAACATGCTGCGTCATTCAGCTTGAAAGTGGGACGCGGATGGGAGAGTACGCTTTCTCCCCGTTTGGAGGCGCCGTGCGCTTGGCTTCAAAGCTGCCCGAACAGCACTAGCGGCCCGACGTCTCTGCACGGCAGGATTGTCGTTGTGGGCCGAGGCTGCGTGTTCTCTCAAAGCGGAAAACCGTGCTGGCAATACCTTGCTAGAAACTCCTCCCACGGCACTACATGTTCAGCTCCGGCCAAACGAAAGGTGACCTCAGGCCTCAAGGTAAGTTCCAGCGTTTCACGTCGGGGGAGTTGGGTGTGCAGTGGTTTCCATGAGGCCAGACTCCACCACGGAGTGCCTTAACTCTGCGACGCTCCTGGGGGCACACAGGATAGGAGCTCGTTCGCCAATTTCGCAGGGTGACTTCTCTCCGTGCCGGAACGGCGGCTCCTGGCTTCTAGAGGAACCTTAGCCTAAACAGGCCCCTGGAGGAAGCTCTTCACATTCAGAGCAAGGGCAACGTACTGCTCTCTGGCTTGCCTGGCTTGAGTGCCCCAGTCGTCAAAGAGCCTCGCGAAAGCAGTGCTGCGCAGACTCCCTTTGCCAGTCGAACGGCCTCCTTGACTGAAAGAGAACTGCAGTGCCAAAAGGCACCGTGCTGACGACTGGCTCCAGGAAGAGACTCGGGACAGCACTCTCATAGAAGCGAAAGCTAGGCTGTGCGCCCAGCCTGAGGAGCAGTACGTACGTTTGCCACACTTCTTTACAGAGCTAGGCGTGAGCCAGAGAGCCTCGGTCACTGAGGCCTACCTAAGGGACTGCCACACTTACCCAGTAGCTCCCACGCAGAGGTCCCTGTGCCCAAACGGGCCTCCACGGAAGGGCCCTGTTCCTCCCGTTGTGTTTCCTTGAGGTAATCAGAAACCGCTGAGGATCCCTATAGGAGCTCCGGTTTGAAGCTGGGCGACCCTGGCTAAACCTTATTCCCCTCCGTGGTAAACGAGACAGTGGCGGGTCCTAAGCTGCCTGAAGTACACTGCTCGCGCCCACCTTCTCTTTGCTGCCGGAAGGCCTCCCACAAGAAGTCTGAGTTTACTCGTGACAGCAGAAGTCTGAGTTTACGCGTGTGAGGCCTGCTGCTCTCAGTTCCTTGCTGGGAGCTTCAGCAGGAGCGCTCGGGAGCTCGCCGGCACAAGAACTGTGAGTGCCCTCGCCCCACCCCGGCCTCAAGCAAAAGTCCAGATTTCCCCCGTCAGAGTGCCATAGGAGCGAAGAAGCATGCGTTAAAGGAGGGCTTCAACAGTGCTAGGGCTTTATTTCACGAGACACCGTGCACTCACGTTCGTTGTAACAACTGTCAAAGGGCACTGGATGCCTTCCAACTCCTCTCTTGCGTTTGAGCCACAGGAAGTAAATGCATTCGTTTGATTAAGCTCCGTGAACGTGCAACGACGATGGCGAAGCGCTGCCCTGTTCGCTCGAAAGCTCTCGTTTGTACGGCCTTCACACGGCCTCAAGGTACGCCGTTCTAAACAACCTTACACTCCACGCTGGTGTGCCCCCAATTGGGAATGTGGGCTCTTCTGTGAGACACCAATGTGCGTCCCAAAGGAAACCGGGGGGGGGGGCTCCCCCAGGACGCCTGCTTACGGCAGTCGGTTGCCAGATGTTTACTTCCAGCCGGAGAAAGAGAAAAAGGACAGCTTTCCCGGGGACAATTCTGGACCCTTGGGAACATCCAGAATCACCAAAGCCTAAACTTGGCACGGCCTGGGGAACGCTCTTCCGCACGTCCAGCAATCCCCACGTCAAAACCTTTCTCGGCAGAGGCAGGCACTCTCTCCCTTGTACTAGATAGCTCGGCAGAACCTTGCGAGAAACATGCTGCGTCATTCAGCTTGAAAGTGGGACGCGGATGGGAGAGTACGCTTTCTCCCCGTTTGGAGGCGCCGTGCGCTTGGCTTCAAAGCTGCCCGAACAGCACTAGCGGCCCGACGTCTCTGCACGGCAGGATTGTCGTTGTGGGCCGAGGCTGCGTGTTCTCTCAAAGCGGAAAACCGTGCTGGCAATACCTTGCTAGAAACTCCTCCCACGGCACTACATGTTCAGCTCCGGCCAAACGAAAGGTGACCTCAGGCCTCAAGGTAAGTTCCAGCGTTTCACGTCGGGGGAGTTGGGTGTGCAGTGGTTTCCATGAGGCCAGACTCCACCACGGAGTGCCTTAACTCTGCGACGCTCCTGGGGGCACACAGGATAGGAGCTCGTTCGCCAATTTCGCAGGATGACTTCTCTCCGTGCCGGAACGGCGGCTCCTGGCTTCTAGAGGAACCTTAGCCTAAACAGGCCCCTGGAGGAAGCTCTTCACATTCAGAGCAAGGGCAACGTACTGCTCTCTGGCTTGCCTGGCTTGAGTGCCCCAGTCGTCAAAGAGCCTCGCGAAAGCAGTGCTGCGCAGACTCCCTTTGCCAGTCGAACGGCCTCCTTGACTGAAAGAGAACTGCAGTGCCAAAAGGCACCGTGCTGACGACTGGCTCCAGGAAGAGACTCGGGACAGCACTCTCATAGAAGCGAAAGCTAGGCTGTGCGCCCAGCCTGAGGAGCAGTACGTACGTTTGCCACACTTCTTTACAGAGCTAGGCGTGAGCCAGAGAGCCTCGGTCACTGAGGCCTACCTAAGGGACTGCCACACTTACCCAGTAGCTCCCACGCAGAGGTCCCTGTGCCCAAACGGGCCTCCACGGAAGGGCCCTGTTCCTCCCGTTGTGTTTCCTTGAGGTAATCAGAAACCGCTGAGGATCCCTATAGGAGCTCCGGTTTGAAGCTGGGCGACCCTGGCTAAACCTTATTCCCCTCCGTGGTAAACGAGACAGTGGCGGGTCCTAAGCTGCCTGAAGTACACTGCTCGCGCCCACCTTCTCTTTGCTGCCGGAAGGCCTCCCACAAGAAGTCTGAGTTTACTCGTGACAGCAGAAGTCTGAGTTTACGCGTGTGAGGCCTGCTGCTCTCAGTTCCTTGCTGGGAGCTTCAGCAGGAGCGCTCGGGAGCTCGCCGGCACAAGAACTGTGAGTGCCCTCGCCCCACCCCGGCCTCAAGCAAAAGTCCAGATTTCCCCCGTCAGAGTGCCATAGGAGCGAAGAAGCATGCGTTAAAGGAGGGCTTCAACAGTGCTAGGGCTTTATTTCACGAGACACCGTGCACTCACGTTCGTTGTAACAACTGTCAAAGGGCACTGGATGCCTTCCAACTCCTCTCTTGCGTTTGAGCCACAGGAAGTAAATGCATTCGTTTGATTAAGCTCCGTGAACGTGCAACGACGATGGCGAAGCGCTGCCCTGTTCGCTCGAAAGCTCTCGTTTGTACGGCCTTCACACGGCCTCAAGGTACGCCGTTCTAAACAACCTTACACTCCACGCT
>NW_028132741.1:0-99309 GCF_964374135.1 Grampus griseus
CCGAATCGGCAACGGCGCTAGGGTGGAGAGAAGGCGGCAGCGGCGGCGGCGTGCGGGGCCCAACGGTGTAAACAGCCCCGGAGGCGGCGGAGGCGGCGGCCAAGACCCCGAGGGGGAAGCGGCGGCCGAGCCAGGGTCGCGCCTCCTTTGGAAGCCTGGGCTGAGTGCAGCAGAGGGGTTCTGCGGCGGGCGCGAGCGGACGCCCTAGACCTCGCCTCCCTCCCTCGCCCCAGGTAAGGCCGCTGGGCGCCCCGCCGCAGGGGGAACGGCTCGCGGGCACCGCCGAGGCCCCGGACCGTTTTCGGGGTGCCGCCGAGCTGCGGCCGGGACCTCTCCCCGCTTAATCCTTGCCTCTTTCCCTCGGCCGCGGAGCCCAGAGGAGCGGGACGCCGGGCCTGGCTCCTGGCTCCTGGCTAGGCCCCTTCCCCAGCCGCCGCCTCCGCGCTCGGCCGAGGCTGGGAGAGGCTCGGGGCAGGGAATTTTAGTTTGCTCCAAAGCCTGGAAGTAAACTGCTTGTCCCTGTTCTCTGCGAGCATCTCTTTCACCTGAAAGCACTGGGGCTACTCCAGGCGGTAACTCGTCCCTTCCTGGTGCATGCCCGTTTGAAAACACTACCTTTTCCCATTTGTTTCCTCATTAGCTTCTGCCTTCCTCTGCGCTCCATTTCACTTCTTCGTTAAATCTTCTTTCTCGCTCTTCTGTCTACGCGTCTCACCACCTCCTTCCTCCTTAGCGACTTTATTTAAGTCGTTTCTCTTTTTCTTCTCAGGAGACTCCGGTCTTCTCTTCCCTGTCTTCCCCAGCAGTCCTTTTCGGATGTCATTCTTTTTAGTGAAGTTCTTAAATCAAACTGCTATCGTCAGTATCCCAAAGCTACCAGAAGCCCATTAAGAATAGACTCACCAGCTTTAAGTGGCAGATCAGTTTCTGATTTCACCGAGCCTAACATCCTTTTTAAAAAATTGTATTATTAAATGTAGAGTGTGGAAATAGCCCTGAAGTTATTTTTAAAATGAAGGGCTCAATGAGTGTTGGAAATAGTTATTTCATTTTTTCAAGTTGCATGACCTCTAATGTCAGATTGAGCAGATCTAGAACATTTTTGCCCATCTTGTCTGGCAGAATGCTTCTTAAGCGTTTTGATAGCGGCTCACGTTCATCACTATTCAAGTTGGCTTAAAAACAGTTTGAAAACTTTAGAAAAAAGACATTATGAGAACAACTAGGAAGCTGTTTTGATGAAGTCACTGTTAAATACCTTTTAAAATAGGCTTCACATGTTTAATGTATCAAAATAAAGTTGGCGGGGGTCTTGTAAAAAGGATTATTTAGGAATTTGAGTAGTCTTAAGAGTTATGTAGCTATGTTGGGAAAAACATTCTTTTTCTGTTAACAAACGTTTACAACTCCTGTGATGTGAGGATTACCGAGGTTTACTGTGGGATTAACACAGGAACTCATTTTATTTGAGCTACTACATGGATGTAGAAGTGGTAAATTGCTCAGGTTAGCGTAAATCAGTATGTAGAAGAAAAAAAAAAAGAGTCTGCATAAATTCCCCTGGAAGGGGGGGATATGGTCAGAGATGGCAATTTGAAAACAGTGAATCACCAAAAGTAAAAGTAAATTACAAGCTGTTTTGGGGGTCTTCAAGAGAGATTTTATAGATTGAACAACAACAGCAGCAAGGATAAAATATAACGCTGTCATGTAGACTGCAGCCTGAAAAGAAAGCATCGCAGAAAAGCCACATCATCCTGAATTAATATTTCCGTGCATTTGAACAGATTGGAGAGCAGTAAAGTTGCTTTAAGAGCGAGTGATTTAAGTCAGCCAGCTTGTGAATAATACAAGATATTTTTGCATTTACATTAACTTATGTCCATAAATAACGAACTTTAACAATGAACAAAATCCATAATCCTGATAATGCTAAGAAAACTGGAAAGATACCTTTACCTTGAAAAGACAGGATAAAGAAGACAGCATAGAAATTTAGGGAGATTGCAGTTTTGGAAAAATTAATATTAACATTTATTAGCTGCTACAGCTTTGAAATGTGATGATTTAAAGAAAGAAGTAGACTGTTGATTTCTAAAAGGTAATGTGTTGGCTGAAAGAGAAGAGAATCTTGTTGAGACCTAAAGTGTTCTTTTAAGGATATATTTCAATGTCATTTCAAAAAATAAACACATTTCCCATAACAAAACAGTGAGGTTAATGGAATAATGCAGGTGAAAGCTTTTTGGCCCAAAGGAGTTCCATCCTTTGGAACAAAGTTTTATTGTTGAACACACCATGACCCGGGCCTGTGAGTGCCAGCACAGTGGCTGTTTTTACAAGATCTGGTACAATATTCACAGTAGTTCTGGCCTTAGCGCTAGGCAAGGATCATTCTTTTTGTATCTTCCTGATTGCTTCCTCTACAGAAATGGGATAATCCCTCCTCTTCTAAACTGGAAAGTAGTTTCTTCCCTCAATAAAACTAGTTTCTTCTCCAGGTTGAGCTTTTCCAACTCCTGGAGGTCTAAAATGAATGATATGAAACATACTATATTTGCATCTATTTTTATTTAAGAGTTATCTAAGGAGATTTATCTAATTAAATAGGAATTTCCTAACAGATGCCAAAATAAACAATCAACAAGTTTTCTTTAGAGATCATATATATTATATAACAAGATCCACCTAAGAGTTAAAATATAAGTAGGTATACAATTTAACTATTTGAAGATAATTTTTCTTCTTACCACTGAAGCAATAAGCAGGTGGTAGTACAGTTTGGGGAAAACAATATTTCTGGCTTTTGTTTTATTTTAATTTGTGATATTCATGAGATCTTTTGCGAATCTTTTGGGTATATAGTAAAATTAATGGGTTTTTAACTTTGTATTGACTCGTATTTTTGTAGGTTTAAAATTTTTCTTCTGGCTTTAACTTATACTATCTCCTTTTACTTTTTCATTTAGAAATAATGTATTTTTCTCAGAATTGCAATCTCAGTGCAGTCCTCTACTTTTCTATTTGTTGGACGTTCTCTTAGACGTCTACATTTTTGTCTAGTTAGTACATTTCTAGTTTTTTATACAATTGATAAGAACTCTTTAATCTTACGAATTCTTTATATTTTCTCTTTGGAGACAAGACTTATAGGGATTTCCTTGGGCTTAAACTAGAAAGAAAAACGAATTTGCATATGAAATGTTGAAGGCTTTGTTACAAAGTGGGTTAACATTATATGTATGTTTGAAATAAACTACTTCAACCAGAGCACCTAGCTGTTAACCTCCAGATTAATATCTATCATAAAATATGTGCATGCTTCCAACACATGGCATTGCCTCCTATCACTGCATGTCCAGGAGAAATTGTTTTGTCTTGTAGCAAAAGGCATTAGCTCTTTGCACATTTTTTTTTTTTTTTTTAATGACAGCTATCCAAAAATCAAGCTGAACCCTTGTATATGAGGACAGAAAAGGACAATTTTTGGACAGGTCTAATATCCAGTTGTACCTTTCAGTCACTTAGAGAGAAGGCTTAGACCCCTGAAGCCCAAAGTCACAGGTTTTTTAGGATTATGGTGGTATATACCTCCAGTTTATAGAAAAAAAATGCGTTGTAGAAAGTCCAAGTTAAATTAGGACTAAAATCCAAGTTAAATCTATAACTAAAGTTTTACTGCCCCAAATACTTGTAAACTCTAGGTTACTGCTCTGTTGTCCATTTCATCAGTTGCAAAATATTCAAGTTAGTCTTTCAATGCTAACAAGAACATAAAAATGCATTATATCTAAAAGCAGAACATGATTGCCAAGCCAGATCTGCGCATTACCTGAGAGTTTGGGGGGCCACCCAAGCGGCATCTACTTGTTTGCTACTGACCTTCAGTTAGACTTGCTCAAGAAGTGTTACAATGTAATAACATACACCCTTATGTACTCTTGAGTTTATTGAAAACACACAGCAAATGTGCACACACACACACATACACACCAGCACACCAGCACGCACCTACTCTAGAGCCTAGAATTTTAAGAGTCAGAACTTTTTACTTGCTTCTGGATTAAGATGGACCCTGTATTTCCTCAGCATGCTAATTAGAAACTCTATAAACAATTCAAAACCAGCTTCTTAAAATTCTGTTTTAAAAAAATCGATGTTAAATAGTATCCTCAGAGAGTTCTACTCTGACTTTTCAAATTGTTTTTTTCTCCCTTCATGGGATAAACAGTTAGGGTTTCTTTTTGTTTGTTTTTTTATCTCATTGTAAAAAATTCTATCTTAAAAGCTGATTTATTATTTCTTCCTTAGCATGGATGACATGGGAACAAAGATGATATTTCATCAGTCTTGTTTTTGTTTAAGTTGAAAGGTTATATATTTCTACTATCTACTGCAATAATGCTAAATATTTTTATAGTGCTTGTAAATCTTATGACATTATTTTTTTAGTTTGTATTTAAGGCATTTACTCAAAAGGGACCATATGCCTCAGTTCACGTTACTCTATCATCAGTGTGTACGGTCACTCTATTTTCTAATACTTTTAGATTGGTTTTGGCCCCGACGTTCCTCTGCCAGATTTATTTCCTTTATTTTCCCCTATATAGCACCATTTGGGCCATTTAATATGTAATTTCCCAACTCACCTTTCATAGTTATTTTAAACGTGTATATATTTGAAACACCGAATTGTTTTGTATTTTCTAATTTTTGCAAAAGTAGTATCGACTAAAAATCACATCCTATTCTTTTATTTTTTCTACACAAAATTATTGTTTTAAAATTTGTCTGTGTTGCTCCATGGAAATGATTGCTTTTGGCCACTGTCTAATATTCCACCATATGTTAATACCACGTTTTGCTTATCCATTACCCTGGTGATACATACTTAGGCTATTTTCAACACTTTATGTCCACCATAAAGCATTAATACACTCTTTCCACATGTCCCCTTGAGTAACAGTGCAGAGTAACAGTGCAGCCGTGGAATGGCTGAGGTAGAAGTCATATATATGCCTTATTTCACAGATTCCTCCCCAGAATAGCTGTACCATTTTCCCCTCACCAGCAATACTTGGAATTTCTCTCTTGCCATATCCTTTGTCACCACACGCTGTTAATCTGCATTTTTTAAAATTAATTAATTAATTTATTTTTGGCTGCATTGGGTCTTCGTTGCTACACTCAGGCTCTCTCTAGTTGCAGCGAGAGGGGTCTACTCTTCGCTGCGGTGCGCAGGCTTCTCATTGCAGTGGCTTCTCTTGTTGCGGAGCACAGGCTCTAGGCACGCGGGCTCAGTAGTTGTGGCTCCCAGGCTCTAGAGCGCAGGCTCAGTAGTTGTGGTGCGCAGGCGTAGTTGCTCCACAGCATAATTTGCATTTTAACTTCTGGAAATTTGGCATGTGTGGATTCATAGGAAGTAAGGTGTTTTAATTCTGCATTGCTCTGATTCTAGAAAAGTTAGGTCTTCATATACTTTCTTGCTATTCATGTTTTCCATTCTATGAATTGCCTATCATGACCTTCGCTCATTTTTCTATTGAGTATTCTGTGTCTTCAGAGATGTAGAAGTTTTTGTATTCAGATGTTGAGTCCTTTATTGGGTTTTAGATAATGTATATGTCCTCTACCCATCAACTGTTTTTCAGTCTGACTTTGGTATCCTTTATTGTACATAAAATTCTAATTTTTTATTAAAGTATAATTGATTTACAATATTATGTTAATTTCAGGTGTACAACATGGTGATTCAATATTTTTATAGATTATGCTCCATTGAAAGTTATTATAAAATATTGGCTATATTCCCCATGCCCTACAATATATCCTTGTATCTCGTTTATTTTATACATAGTTGTCTGCACTTCCTAATTCCCAGTCTGTATCTTGCCCCTCTTGCTTCCCTCTTCCCACTGGTAACCACTAGATTGTTTTCTATATCTGTGAATCTGTTTCTGTTTTGTTGTATTCATTCATTTGTCTTATTTTTTAGATTCTACTTATAAGTGATATCATTACAGTATTTGTCTTTGTCTGACTTATTTCACTAAGCATAATACCCTCCAGGTCCATCTATGTTGTTGCAAATGGCACAATTTAATCATTTTTTATGGCTGAGCAGTGTTCCATTGTGTATACATGGCACGTATTCTTTGTTCATTCATCTGTTGATGGACACTTAGGTTGCTTCCATATCTTGGCTATTGTAAACAATGCTGTTATAAACACTGGATGTGGGTGCATGCATCTTTTCAAATCAGTGTTTTTGTATTCTTCAGATATGTACCCAGGAGTGGAATTACTGGATTATATGGTTGTTCTGTTTTTGTTTTTTTGTGTTTTTTTTTTTTGTGGTACGCGGGCCTCTCACTGTTGTGGCCCCTCCCACTGCGGAGCACAGGCTCCGGGCGCGCAGGCCCAGCGGCCATGGCTCACGGGCCCAGCCGCTCCGCGGTATGTGGGATTCTCCCGGAGCGGGGCACGAACCCGTGTCCCCTGCATCGGCAGGCGGACTCTCAACCACTGCGCCACCGTGGAAGCCCCTGTTTTTGTTTTTATTAACATCTTTATTGGAGTATAGTTGCTTTACAATGGTGTGTTAGTTTCTGCTTTATAACAAAGTGAGTCAGCTATACATATACATATGTCCCCATATCTTCTTCCTCTTGTGTCTCCCTTGCACCCTCCCTACCCCACCCCTCTAGTGGCTACATCAGTTAACATCCCCACCAACAGTGTACCAGGGTTCCCTTTTCTCCACATCCTCGCCAAGGCTTGTTAGTTTTGTTCTTTTTTATCATAGCCATTCTGACATGTGTGAGGTGATCTCTCATTGTTGTTTTGATTTGCATTTCCCTGATGGCTAGTGAAGTTGAGCATCTTTTCATATGCCTGTTGGCCATCTGTATGTTTTCTTTGGAAAAATGTCTATTCAGCTCTTCTGCCCATTTTTTTAAATCAGATTTTTTATATTAATAAATTTATAATTTTAATATAATTAAATTCATCACCTTTGCTTCATACAATGTATGCGTCTTTATTTTTCAAAGATCTATTTCATCTCTTACCCTGAAATCACAAATATATTCCCTTGCAATTTCTTTTACTCTCTCTAGATTTTATTTTTCACATTTAAATATTAAAACTATTGTATTTTAGTTTTGTACATTAGGTGGAATTATATAACATAATGGTTAATAGAATGATTTCTGTGGGGTTTAAGTTCCAGCTCCACCATGTACTTCTTAGGCTAGTCATTTTATCTCTCATACCTCAGTTTTTCCACCTGTAAAATGAGGATAATAGTTTATGCCTTGTGGATTTTTTTGTGAAGATTAGGTGAGCTATATAGGACTGGGTACAACATAAGTGATATCACTAGGTTAAGATCCAGTCTCATATCTCTTTTGAAAATGAGACTGTTTCCCCAAAAGCTGTAATTCAACTTCCTCCATTGGACTATGATTCCATCTCTTTCATGTGCCAACTTTCTATCTGTATACAGCTCTATTTCTAGGCCACCTGTTTGATTTGTTTTCTTGTTTGCTGTTTCTTCCAAGGGCATCACACAGTTCTTATCTATCATGACTTCCCAATATATCTTAATGTATAGGGCACATTCTCCATTTTGAGCTTATTTTTCAAAACTACCTTAGCTGTATGGAGAACTTTATTCTTCCAGGTACATTTTATTTTACTTTATTTTATTTTAATTTTTTTATAGGAGATAGAGCAATGTGCTCTTTTTTTTTCCTTTTTTTTTTTTTTTTTTTTTTTTTGGCTGCATTGGGTCTTCATTGCTGCGTGTGAGCTTTGTCTAGTTGCAGCGAGGGGTGGGGCAGGAGGCTACTCTTTGTTGTGGTGCACAGGCTTCTCATTGCAGTGGCTTCCTTTGTTGTGGAGCACAGGCTCCAGGCTCGTGGGCTTCAGTAGTTGTGGCTCGTGGGCTCTAGAGTGCAGGCTCAGCAGTTGTGGCGCACCAGCTTAGTTGCTCCGTGGCATGTGGGATCTTCCTGGACCAGGGATTGAACCCGTGTTCCCTCCATTGGCAGGCGGATTCTCAACCACTGCGCCACCAGGGAAGTCCCCCAGATGCATTTTAGAATCACTTTTTTATGCTGTCCCTCAAAAAAAAAAAAAAGAGCTTGGCCTTTTATTACAGTTGCATTTAATTTTATAGATTAATATAAGGACATTTATATTATTATAGTAAGTCATCTCATCCATACCTGTGATATAAATTTCTTTTACTCATGTGTCCTCTAATAAAGTTTTCATTATGAAGATTTTCTGCATAATTTATTAGGTGAAACCCCATACTCTCTATAGGTTTTGTTACTATGGTAAATTCATCTTGTATTGTATCTAGATATTGATGCTATGGAGGAACACAATTGATTTTGGTGTATTAATTTTTTTCCAGCCCCTATGTTGAGCTCTTTTCTTAGATTTAATAGCTTATTGATTTTCCTGTGTTTCCAATGAAATACATAATCAAAACAATCTATAATTATGACATTTTTATCTATATTCTTCTAAACCTTCTCTCTCTTTCTATTTCTCTCAATACACAGCTCCAAAAAGGTCAGTTCCAATAGACCAGGAATGTTAGAAATCTTTATCTCAATTCTCTCCTTAAAGGAAATGCTAATTTTTAAAAAAAATTAGTAGTATAATAATTTTTGTTAGTGTATACATGTGCCATGTATTTTTGGTATATAGCCTTTATCAAGGAAAGATAGTTATTATTTGGATCTAGTTTTATAAAATTTACCCTACCCAATAGATTTTGAACCTCATGGGATGCTTTTTATCTCTTCTATCTAAAAAGAATGATGATATGATTTTCTCCTTTTATTTAACTAATACAGTGAATCACATGATTTGACTGGCTGATACTGAACCAACCTTGCATTCTCAAGGATAAACCCACTTGACCAAATCGTATTATAGTATAGATTAGCTTTCGCTGTATTACAAACCACCTCAAAACTTAGTGGCTTAGGGAGATCAGCTTGGTGCTTTGTGACCACCTAGAGGGGTGGGATAGGGAGGGTGGGAGGGAGGGAGACACAGGAGGGAGGAGATGTGGGAACATATGTATATGTATAACTGATTCACTTTGTTATAAAGCAGAAACTAACACACCATTGTAAAGAAATTATACTCCAATAAAGATATAAAAAACAAAACAACAGCAACAAAAAACTTAGTGGCTTAAAATAGCAATTACTTGGCAATTTGGGACTGGATTCATCTGGGTAGTGTTTTACTTTTGGTTTTATCTGGGCTTCTTCATGCAGTTTTAGTCAACTGATGGATCAGCTGAGTGAGAGCTTGTCTGAGACAGCCTCGCTCACAGGTTTGGTGGTTGGCATGGACAGTGGGAGCACCTGGTCTACTTGTCTTCAGAACCTAGTGGGCTAGTCCTTGGCAACTGAGCCATCAAGCTCTTTTGCTATTGTCTCATCATGTGGGTTGAGTATGCCAAAGCCCAGTCCTGCTGAAGTGGTGACTCAGGAATGAGGGTGTCAGAAGGGGATTGTACCATAATTTTTGAAACATCCTATCACAGTGTTTTTAATATACCTTAAAGCTCTGTGGAATAATATTGTATTTAGGTTTTTGACTTATATTTTTAATAAGGAAAATTTGATTGTAATGTTTTTTTATATTGCCCCTGTTTGGTATAATATTCTTCTTGCACCTCTAGCCCCATTATTCTAGCTTGGAGTACTTAAAATGTATTGAAGGGGATAGAAATGAGTATTGCATCTTAAATAAAATAGTCTTGGACAAGTGGTTCCCACTTATCGCTGAGGTTGTTCAAAAGGCTGCACTCTCACAGTGGACTATTGAACCCTTATGCACACCAAGCATTCCATCTCACTTATACCTTTCTAGCATTCTTGTGCTGGTTCCTTGATTTTAATTTAAAAAGTAATAAGTCCTTGAAAAAATACAAAGTAAGAAGCAAAAACCCTCCATCGCCCTAGTCTCTTTCCCTCACAAGGGAAGCAACTATAAAGTTAAGATGTCAATTAAAAAATATTTACAAGATGAAAATGATTCTTAAAAGTCCTTGGGGGCATTTAATCATTGAAGGGTATGCTGAAGAAGGTAAGTAACAGTTTGACCTCCAATCCAGACTATTGGCAATAAGTGTAAACAGTGCTCTAACAACATGGCCTAATAGAACTAAAGAAAAAGCTAGGATTAGGACTATTGGGCCCGAATTCACATTGTTCCTAATGAAGAACCTTAAAATCATGAAATATTGACTGATCTCTAATTCTAAGTCATTCCAGAATGCTATTTTCTATGTCGAGGAGTGGAGTTTGAGAGAGAAATAAGAAGGAATAAAGTCCAATTTGGTTTTAAAGAATCACGGAGAAATGAAGATTGTTTCTTTCATAATTTCCCTGTAGATAGAGCTCTTCTATGACTGGCTGTTTCACTAAAGCAGGGAAATACAAGGTGTTATCCAGAAAATCATATCAGTTTACTTCAAGTCAGTCCTCTTCTGGGCAAACACATCTTTAACTTCATTTGTATTATATAGTATTTTAAATTATGAATTGTTTTGTCTTCTCAGGTCAGTTTCTTTTAGCCACGTGGGTTTGTTCTCTGTTTATTCCTTCCTCCTTCCCTCTCTTCCTTCTTCTCTCCTGTACTCCCTTTTTTATTTGTGAATTGGAAAGACGATTTCCTTATATATGCCAAACTATGCAATAGCAAAACCCCAAAATATAACGAACATTTTATGAAGAAGACAATAGTGAAAAAAAATTATAGTGGAAAAATCTTAGGAAACTGGAAGGAATTTGGGGGTCTTTCTGTCTCGAAGTAGATTTGGAATGTGAATTTCAGGTTCTCTTTTTTAATGCAGGGTTGCTAGTTGAGCCTTTATTTTGTTTCCAGAAAAACAATCAGCTTACATATTTTTTTTTAACAAGGTTTTCTTCACCTTTGGAAATTAGTAATGATTAAAAAGAATATTATATAGTTAAGTGATGTCTAATTTTTTTCCTCATGGGTTCACCGTAGTTCAGGTTATAGCCCTGATCTGTTTAATCCTCCAACAATCCTGAGAGGGAGCAAAGGGGCAGATGTTCTTTCCTCATTTCACAGATGAGAAAACTGAGGTTCAAAGATTCAAAGTGAGGTTAAGTGCTTCTGCCAAGGTCATTCTCTGAGGTGAAGCCGGAGCCAGGAATAAGCACCTCGTCCTCTTGTTTTCTCTCATGTGATTCTCCATCCGCTGACCCACTCTCACTATAAAAACACACTGTACCAGGCCTCACACAATCCCTGAAACGTCCTTTTAGTAGGACACTATGGTAGTGACAAGGTTGAACAGATACAAAGAATGCTGTAAAAAAGGACCTTTTTTATTGACTCCATCCCCTAAACTTCCACAGCCACACTGCATGAGAAACATGAGACATCCATTAAGATCATGTTCCCATTAGTTCCCAAAATCTAGCTAGAACTAGATTTTGCAGAAATTGAAGACACATCTTGTGGCCTGACTGCTGAAAATGAGTGTCTCAGGAGTCAGAAGGGCATTGCTGCTCAACGAAGTCAAGAATGCCCTTTGCTAATTGTTTCTCCTCCATTTCTGAGGGAATTTAAATTCATGATCGGCACCATATATTATACTTCAATACTATTCATCATCCATCTTGTACATATTTGCAGGAAAGAATGTTGCCCAAGTCATTATATCTGGCCATGATTCACAGTCATATGACCTTAGGTGGCAGCTCAGCAGGAGCTTACCGGTGCCTTAAATCATCCCTGTTGTGGACATACAAGAGCGTGACCTCCGACTTCCCAAGCTGTCTCTTCATGAAATGAAAATGGAACTGAGAGTTTAGGGGAACGTTTTGAAAGTGTCTGGCTCTTGTAGTCATCTAATGAGGTCCTCATTTCTAGCTGCTAAACATGCCCTTTAATTGGTGGTCACTCGAAAATCAATGATAATATAACTGTCCAACTCTTTGGAGCTATTTTTCTCTCAGCTTTCTATCCTGCAAGTGCACGATAAAAGAAACCACCCATTCAGCCATTATCTTGTGTCACTTACTATTCAGAGATCAGTCTTCCTTTATGTGCTCCTTCAGGAAAGACCTGGGTTGTATTTTTCACTTGCCTTTCAGGCAGAGAGTAGAGTCCTTGGCACAGATTAAGTCCTCAGAAATGTTAGATGGGTGGATGGGTGGGCAGTGGATTGCAGCACATGAGCAACTACAGTAACATTGTGATCTTTCACTGTACATGACAAGGAAATGACCTCAGTTGGGGAAATAAATGCCTAGCACATATGCCACCACTTTCCCCTTCCATCTTCATTACAGTCCTTACTAATCTATTATGACATTTTTTCCCATTGGGTCTAGACATGACCTCAGGATGCTTATAGAATATAAACAGTCCTGTGCAATGTAAACCTTGTATAATGTAAACAATGCTTTACTGTTTGATTTGAGTTGGGACACGAGAAGCATCCTATTTTCCATCCATAACATAGATGTTGGGAATAATAGCTAATGCTTATGTAAACATATAGATTCATAGGATAGAAAAAATAATTTTTAAGAAATGACCTAGTACAGACTCAGGGGGAAAATATATGTTAACTTGATTATAGAAATTTGGTTCAGTCACTCAGCTTCAACCTTCAAAAATCATGTCACTTTTTATTTTAAACCAACATATGAAACCAAGGTATAGCAAAATAAACCATAAACCTTGCAGAACAGGGCCCTTCTAGATACGATCTCATTAGGACCTGATCCTCCATGGTTGTATCTACACAGAGGGGTAATGCCAGGTCCCCTACTGGGAAGTTGAATTGGAGGAAGAGATAGACATAGAGGTACTATGGGTAATTCTAGACTGACATGGTCATCAAGAAGGCCTATGAAAAATAATTTCTGGTGAGTATAGAGTAAATCAGCAATGAGAAATGGAGAGGATTGGAATTAAGTAGACTCATCACTAGTCCGTGGTTATTACCAGTGTACCAGTTTAGCAATGAATTACTCAAGGTAATTGATGCTAGGTAGTCTAACAAACACTCCTGAAAGCCAAGTGTCTTAACTTAATAAATGTTTATTTCTCTTGTCAGAGACCAGTGTGAATTAGGTGGTTCATTCTTAGCAGATTGCTTTCAAGTAGTGAATCAGGAACCCATGCCCCCTCCACCTTGAGGTGTTGTCTTAAATGCATGACTACCTAAACTACAGCAGAAGGGAACATGGGCAATCATGCATAGTATCTCCTGGCCAGGCCTGAAAGTGGTAGACCCATACCCTTTCAACAAGAATGCAAAAACTTGACCTCTGCCTGGCTCCAAGGGAGGTTAGAAAAGGTCATTGTTCTGTGTGTCCAGGAAGAGGAGAATGAAATGCATCTCACTGTCTCATCCATAGCTAAAGGCAGGTAATCTGTAACAGAGAGCAATGTTTGCAGATGGTGATACATGAAGATTGAGGAAGATTGATTTCTCAATCATTGAGGAGTACTGTTCCATCTAACTGAGTTCTGAATGGTAATAAAGTCATCCACTGAAAACTTACCAATCTAGTTTGTGTGCAAGATATTATGAATTATAGTCTTACCGTTAATTTAGCAGACCCACAAATATTTACATCTACCAAGCACCGTGCTGGCAACTGCAGCTTACCAGTACTTCTTTCCTGGGCCCTGGATAATTTCCAGTAGTTGGTATCAGGATCTAAGCTATCCACTTGATGTGGACACTAGTCCCCTTGTAGCCCTCTCACAGGAGCCTTTAACCATTCGTGGCCACAAACAAAGGAAATGGGAAGAGTTACTGCTATGCTTATCAGAAAGTGTCTCCTAAAGTCTTGTCTCCTAAATCATTTTTCTGGCCCCTTTATAGTAATTCTTTCTTTATTCACATTTCTTGGCCTACTGAACACTATAATCAAATCCTCCCTCAATTTTCTTTTTTCTGAAGTATATAAAACTACGTTTTCTTCAGCCTTTTTTTAAAAAAATGATAATTATCTTGTTTATTTGTATTTGGAAAATCTAATGAGATCACATATTTAAAAATCACATACTATCAAAAGATAAATAGTAGTAGTAATTCCTTCTGGAATATTTTTCCCCCTCATCCAACCAACGTTAGGTCCCTTACCCCCTTTCTTAGCAACTTTTATTAATTTCTTTTGTGTCTGTCAGAAGTTTTTTGTGGCAAAGGTACACGTGTATGTTTCAGAGGTTACTGTTGTCATGAATTCACAGACGCCAGAGCCTGGAAAGCATTAAGTGGTCCTGAGCACCCCCATTTCCAATGAGAGAGCGTAGCAGTGCTCAAACGGCTGGGTGTCCTATAATTCAACTCAATTCTGGCACTATCTACCTGTAGATAGCATCAGATCTCACATGTTAAGGGCTCAGTCCAGCAGGAATGCACACACACACTTCAGGTGCCAGTCACCAAGTACATGTTGTCACCTGTGCTTCTGACCCTTGTACCACAGATCAGAGGTTCCAACGACCCCCTTCTTAGCTTTAATTAATTTGCTCAAGTGACTCATAGAACTCACAGAACTATTCTATTAACTAGATTAACCGGTGTATTATAAAATGATAAAACTCAGCAACAGCCAGAGAGAAAACATGTATAGGACGAGGTATGGGGAGAAAGCATGGAAGCCCACTCTCCCCAAATCTCCATGTGCTCACCAACTGGGAAGCTCCCTGAACCCTGTCGTTGGGGGTTTATGGAGGCTTCAGTACACAGGCGTGACTGAATGACTCATTGACCATGGGCGATTGAGCTCAATCTTGAGTGGCTCTTCCCTGCCCTGAGGTCAAGGGGGTGGGACTGAAAGTTCCAACCTCTAATCACAAGGTTGGCTCCACAGGCTGCCCGCTCCCATCCTTAGGTGCTTTCCAAAGATCACCTTGTTAACGTAACAAAAGACACCATTATCATCTCATCACTTAGGAAATCCCAAGGGTTTTAGAAACTGTGGCAGAAACTGGGACAGAGACCAAAAATATAATTCTTACTACTTCTAAATCACAGTTATCTAGGTAAATGTTTGTATTACCCCAAACAGGCAGTAGTCACCAGGGAAAATAAGTTAATTGCCAGTCTTTTTCATTAATTTTTAAAAATCAGATTTAAGAAGAGCATTTTTTTAATGGCCAGTGAAAATGTCTCTTACTTTAGCTCTTGCCTTTTTCTACTTATTATTTATTTTTTTCAATTTTTAGTTTAGTTTTGAAAAGTGTCTTTAAGTTATTTTAAGGTTAGAACTGAACCTTCCAGGGTTAAAAAAAATATTGCGCCTCTTGAAAGAGATTATTTTAGACTTAGTGAAATGGATTTGATGCTAGAGAACATGTGACATCATACATCTGACCTTTTTGAAATGATTTACATCATATCAGCTACATTTTAAGTCCAGCAACTGTAACCAAAAAAAAGAAAAAAAAAAACCCTACTAATTAAGGCAACTTTGCAGATTGATGGCATTAGATTATCAATTAAGATCTCAGTTTTAAACCAGATTTTTCCTCTAAATAGTGATCCAAAGAACACTAGTTTTATGGTCAGTCTAATTAGTCAGACAGCCTTCTGATTGTTTAGTGCCTTCACTTGAAGTTTGTTAAATATTTTGAATATCACCTATGCTCCCATGGGACATTAGTGAATGTGAAGTCAACAAAAAAGAAAAAAAAGTAAGAAAAAGGATTTTGTAGTAAAATAAACTTGAGAAATCCTGGGTTCAGTAAATTTAAACATGCTTCGTGACTGGAGGACTTTTGAGATGTGGAATGAGCTATAATGTGCTCTGTGAATTTCACTGTTAAGTAGAGTTTGGTCTGAAGTGTTTTTAAACTTTATTTGGCTCTACAACCCTTTGTCAGTGGAACATTTTAAAGGACTCTTTGTTTCTAGCAACTTTGGAAAATGCTGTTCTGGTCTCAGTTAAGCCCTTGAAATCTTAGCATTTGGAAGGAGATCCACACACAAGCTCATCCAATTTCTGGTACAGAAATCTACCATGTATCCATGCTATAGGCTCACTCAGCTGTGGATGAGTATTTTGATAACAAAATGCTCACTACCCATAAATCAGCTGATTCTATAGTCGGAATGCTGGTCTGTTAGGAGGTTTTAACTTTTTAAGTGCCTTTTACTATTAGAAAATTTTAAGTTTTAAAATTTTGTCTATTGGACCTAGATCTGATCTCTGGATTAAGATAAGTCCTACTCAAGTAAAAGAATCCTTATTTTTCAAGGATGATTTGTACATGAAAAAAAAAAAATCGAGATACTTAAAATCATCTGTAAATAGTGACTGAAGAGTAATTGAAAATACATTTGAAAATAATTTTCATTTGAAATTTATGTCAAAATATGTTATTATATAAACGAATCCAGTATATTTTCTCTTATAGCCAGTAAAATTTAGGTTAAATTTTAATTAAGCACAAGTGCTACAGTTAAAAAAAAGAATTACATTCTGTTTCGAGTGATTATTTCAGCAAAACTGGTTTATGGGACAGTAAACTGTCCTTCACTGCATGTTCAATGTTAGCAGCTCAAACAGGCTAATTCTGGTAAAAATTCAACAGTTTTCCAAGGCCTTCTCTTAATTATTTGATACTCAATTGTTTTTTCTTTTACTTCTATTGTATCTCTGTTTTAAATTGTTAACTACACATCCTCATTTATCAGTGGCTTTGTATGTTTAACCCAGCAGATCTCTGGTATTATTTACAATGGCTTCATGATATTATATCTTTAAAATTCAGAATTTCACTTTAAAGTTGATTTGAATTTTATTTCTATTATACGGTATTATGTTTATGATATGAATCCATCAGTGAGTAATTTTCTGAAACAGGATGAGCAGTTTGCTGACTTAGAAGGGCTGGAATCTATAGACACCTTAAAATTAGGATGTAGATAACGAATAGTTGGATGACAAGAAACCCTGTTATATGAAAACAGGAATAATAATGAGTGTTCCAAATCTTATCTTTTCTGTTCTTTCTTTTCTCCAAAGGTTAGTTCTAGAGTCCTTCATTCTCCATTCAGTATTAAATGATTGACTATTTGCAGCCTTCCCACCATTCTCCCCACTTCTAGGTCTGAGTTTGATAAACCTTTTGGTTTCATCCTTTATTTGTGAAGTAGTGTTCCTAGTCAAGCCAGAAGGCTGTTGCATTGAAGGTTTAGCATTTTAGTGATTTTAGTAGTAAGGGTAAGGATAAGTGGTCTTCAGCCCATCACAGTCTTCCACCCAACCTTTCTTCATATGAATTTCCTGCAGTAGAAAAATTAGACAACCAGGCTGAATGATTGAGTCCCTGACTATGACTAGCAATGAACTACTCAGCCCTGGCTTCCTGGGCATGCCATCCTTCAAAAACAGCCTGCCAGGTGGAATCTCAATCCCCTAGCTTGGCATTCAAGATACTCATACTCTAATCCACCAAAATCCACTTCCAGTAGTTCTCCCCACTTCTTTCATACAGCAAATAATCCATTCACCCAACTGCATTCACTTATCTGGAGTGCAAGTTCTTTTCCTTATATTCCAATATATCCCTATTTCATCTGCCTAGGAAGTCTTTCAACTTCTTCACAATCTTAAATCCTACATGGTCTTTACTTTCCTACCTTTACAACTTGACCTTAAGAAAATTTTTGCTTTCCAAGATCTATAAGTCAATCAATCAGTAAACCATTAATAAGTTCATAGGCTGCTTCAATACAGTTCTCCTCAATACAAATATAGTTGTCAATCCTTAATAATAACAGCTTATATTTGATCACATAGAAATGTATTTTAACTCACATATTTGTTATCTAAAATGATAGTATAGCACTCTTCATTTTGTTGGTTATTTTCTCACATATTTTAATGTCAATATCACCTCTTTAAAGACTTAAAGTATATGTTGTCCATTTTTTCAGTATTTTCGTGTCCTGCCCTGTTTTACACTTAGTGGGTGTTCAATAAATGACTTCGACACTTCACAGAATGGAGAAAATTTTCCCAAAACCTACAAGCGTTGACCCTCTCTGACTTTGCACATCACTTGTTAATGGCAGCTGGGTAGTTGTGTTTGATAGAAATTCAAGAAAAAATTTCTGCATGTTTCAAGACCAAAGCCACAGTCGTATGAGGACCTTAGTCAGCATCATGAATATATTTGTAAACATATACAATGGAGAATTGCACTTTTATGATTTTGTGATGAATCACATGTAAAACAGTCATTCACATTTTATTTATTTATTTATTATTATTATTTTAAAATATCTTTATTGGAGTATAATTGCTTTACAATGGTGTGTTACTTTCTGCTTTATAACAAAGTGAATCAGCTATACATATACATATATCCCCACATCTCCTCCCTCTTGCATCTCCCTCCCACCCTCCCTATCCCACCCCTCTAGGTGGTCACCAAGCACTGAGCTGATCTCTCTGTGCTATGTGGCTACTTCCCACTAGCTGTCTATTTTACATTTGGTAGTGTATATATGTCCATGCCACTCTCTCTTTGTCCCAGCTTACCCTTCCCCCTTCCTATGTCCTCAAGTCCATTCGCTATGTCTGCGTATTTATTCCTGTCCTGCCCCTAGGTTCTTCAGAACCATTTTTTCTTTCTTTCTTTTCTTTTTTTTTTAGATTCCATATATATGTGTTAGCATATGGGATTTGTTTTTCTCTTTCTGACTTACTTCACTTTGTATGACAGACTCTAGGTCAATCCACCTCACTATGAATAACTCAATTTCGTTTCTCTTTACAGCTGAGTAATATTCCATTGTATATATGTGCCACATCTTCATTATCCATTCATCTGTCACTGGACACTTAGGATGCTTCCATGTCCTGGCTATTGTAAATAGAGCTTCAAAGAACATTCTGGTACATGTCTCTTTTTGAATGATGATTTTCTCAGGGTATATGCCCAGCAGTGGGATTGCTGGGTCGTATGGTAGTTCTATTTTTAGTTTTTTAAGGACCCGACATACGGTTCTCCATAGTGACTGTATCAATTTACATTCCCACCAACAGTACAAGAGTGTTCCCTTTTCTCCACACCCTCTCCAGCATTTATTGTTTGTAGATTTTTTTGATGATAGCCATTCTGACTCATTGCACTTTTGATTTGCATTTCTCTAATGATTAGTGATGTTGAACATCCTTTCATGGGTTTGTTGTCAATCTGTATATTTTCTTTGGAGAAATGTCTGTTTAGGGCTTCTGCCCATTTTGGGATTGGCTTGTTTGTTTTTTTGATGTTGAGCTGCATGAGCTGCTTGTATATTTTGAGATTAATCCTTTGTCAGTTTCTTCATTTGCAAATATTTTCTCCCATTCTCAGGATTGTCTTTTCATCTTGTTTATGGTTTCCTTTGCTGTGCAAAAGCTTTGACGTTTCATTAGGTCCCATTTGTTTAGTTTTGTGTTTATTTCCATTTCTCTAGGAGGTGGGTCAAAAAGGATCTTGCTGTGATTTATGTCATAGAGTATTCTGCCTATGTTTTCCTCTAAGAGTTTTATAGCGTCTGGTCTTACATTTAGGTCTTTAATCCATTTTGAGCTTATTTTTGTGTATGGTGTTAGGGAGTGTTCTAATTTCATTCTTTTAAATGTAGCTGTCCAGTTTTCCCAGCACCATTATTGAAGAGGCTGTCTTTTCTCCATTGTATATTCTTGCCTCCTTTATGAAAAATAAGGTGACCATATGTGCATGGGTTTCTCTCTGGGCTTTCTATCCTGTTCCATTGATGTATATTTCTGTCTTTGTGCCAGTACCATACTGTCTTGGTTACTGTACCTTTGTAATATCGTCTGAGGCCTGGGAGCGTAATTCCTCTAGCTCTGTTTTTCTTTCTCAAGATTGCTTTTGGTATTCAGGGTCTTTTGTGTTTCCATACAAATTGTGAAATTTTTTGTTCTCATTCTGTGAAAAATGCCGTTGGTAGTTGGATAGGTATTGCATTGAATCTGTAGATTGCTGTGGGTAGTATTGTCATTTTCACAATGTTGATTCTTCCAATCCAAGAACATGGTATATCTCTCCATCTGTTTGTATCATGTTTAATTTCTTTCCTCAGTGTCTTACCGTTTTCTGCATAAAGGTCTTTTGTCTCCTTAGGTAGGTTTATTCCTAGGTATTTTATTCTTTTTGTTGCAGTGGTAAATGGGAGTGTTTCCTTAATTTGTGTTTCAGATTTTTCATTATTAGTATATAGGAATGCAAGAGATTTCTGTTCATTTATTTTGTATCCTGTTATATAACCAAATTCATTTATTAGCTCTAGTAGTGTTCTGGTAGCATCTTTAGGATTCTCTATGTATAGTATCATGTCATCTGCAAACAGTGACAGCTTTACTTCTTCTTTTCCAATTCGGATTCCTTTTATTTCTTTTTCTTCTCTGATTTCTGTGGCTAGAACTTCCAAAACTATGTTGAATAATAGTGGTGAGAGTGAACAACCTTGTCTTTTTCCTCATCTTAGAGGAAATGGTTTCAGTTTTTCACCATTGAAAACGGTGTTGGCTGTGGGTTTGTCATACATGGCCTTTATTATGTTGAGGCAAGTTCCCTCTATGCCTACTTTCTGGAGGGTTTTTATCGTAAATGGGTGTTGAATTTTGTGGAAAGCTTTTCCTGCATCTATTGAGATGATCATATGGTTTTTCTCCTTCTATTTGTTAATATGGTTTATCACATTGATTGATTTGCATATATTGAAGAATGCTTTCATTCCTGGGATAAACCCCACTTGATCATGGTGTAGGATCCTTTTAATGTGCTGTTGGATTCTGTTTGCTAGTATTTTGTTGAGGATTTTTGCATCTATGTTCATCAGTGATATTGGTCTGTAGTTTTCTTTCTTTGTGACATCTTTGTCTGGTTTTGGTATCAGGGTGATGGTGGCCTCGTAGAATGAGTTTGGGAATGTTTCTCCCTCTGCTATATTTTGGAAGAGTTTGAGAAGGATAGGTGTTAGCTCTTCTCTAAATGTTTGCTAGAACTCGCCTGTGAAACCATCTGGTCCTGGGCTTTTGTTTGTTGGAAGATTTTTAATCACAGTCTCTATTTTGGTGCTTCTGATTGGTGTCTTCATATTTTCTATTTCTTCCTGGTTCAGTCTCAGAAGGTTGTGCATTTCTAAGAATTTGTGTGTTTCTTCCAGGTTGTCCATTTTGTTGGCATAGAGTTGCTTGTAGTGATCTCTCATGATCCATTGTATTTCTGCAGTGTCTGTTGTTACTTCTCCTTTTTCATTTCTAATTCTATTGATTTGAGTCTTCTTCCTTTTTTTCTTAATGAGTCTGGCTAATGGTTTATCAATTTTGTTTATCTTCTCAAAGAACCAGCTTTTAGTTTTATTGATTTTTGCTCTCGTTTCCTTCATTTGTTTTTCATTTATTTCTGATCTGATTTTTATGATTTCTTTCCTTCTGCTAACTTTGGGGGGTTTTTTGTTCTTCTTTCCCTATTTGCTTTAAGTGTAAGGTTAGATTGTTTATTTGAGTTGTTTCTTCCTTCTTGAGGTAGGCTTGTATTGCTATAAACTGCCCTCTTAACAACTGCTTTTGCAGCATCCCGTAGGTTTTGCGTCATCGTGTTTTCATTGTCATTCGTTTCTAGGTATTTTTTGATTTCTTCAGTGATCTCTTGGTAATTTAGTAACATATTGTTTAGCCTCCATGTGTTTGTATTTTTTACAGATCTTTTCCTGTAATTGATATCTAGTCTTGTAGCATTATGGTCAGAATAGGTACTTGATACGATTTTAATTTTCTTACATTTACCAGGGCTTGACTTGTGGCAAGTCAATATATGATCTATCCTGGAGAATGTTCCATGAGCACTTGAGAAGAAAGCGTATTCTGTTCTTTATGGATGGAACGTTCTATAAATATCAATTAAGTCCATCTTGTTTAATGTGTCATTTAAAGCTTGTGTTTCCTTATTTATTTTCATTTTGGATGATCTGTCCTTTGGTGAAAGTGGGGTGTTAAAGTCCCCTCCTATGATTGTGCTACTGTTGATTTCCCCTTCTATGGCTGTTAGCATTTGCCTTATGTATTGAGGTGCTCCTATTTTAGGTGCGTAAATATTTACAATTGTTATATCTTCTTCTTGGATCGATCCCTTGATGATTATGTAGTGTCCTTCTTTGTCTCTTGTAACAGTCTTTATTTTAAAGTCTATTTTGTCTGATATGAGAATTGCTATTCCAGCTTTCTTTTGATATCCATTTGCATGGAATATCTTTTTCCATCCCCTCACTTTCAGTCTGTATGTGTCCCTAGTATGTGTCTGAAGTGGTTCCTTTGTAGACAGCATATATAGGGGTCTTGTTTTTGTGTCCATTCAGCCAGTCTGTGTCCTTTGGTTGGAGCATTTAATTCATTTACATTAAGGTAGTTATTGATATGTATGTTCCTATTCCCATTTTCTTAATTCTTTTGGGTTTGTTATTGGAGGTTTTTTCCTTCTCTTGTGTTTCCTATCTAGAGAATTTCCTTTAGCATTTGTAGTAAAGCTGGTTTTGTGGTGCTGAATTCTCTTAGCCTTGGCTTGTCTGTAAAGGTTTTAATTTCTCCGTCAAATCTGAATGAGATCCTTGCTGGGTAGAATTATCTTGGTTGTAGGTTTTTCCCTTTCATCACTTTGAATGTGTCTTGCCACTCCCATCTGGCTTGCAGAGTTTCTGCTGAAAGGTCAGTTGTTAACCTTATGGGGATTCCCTTGTATGTTATTTGTTGTTTTCCCTTGCTGCTCTTAATATGTTTTCTTTGTATTTAAGTTTTGATAGTTTGATTAATATGTGTCTTGGCATGTTTCTCCTTGGATATTTCCTGTATGGCACTGTCTGCGCTTCCTGGACTTGATTGCCTATTTCCTTTCCCATATAAGGGAAGTTTCCAACTGTATTCTCCTCAAATATTTTCTCAGTCGCTTTCTTTTTCTCTTCTTCTTCTGCGACCCCTATAATTCGAATGTTGGTGTGTTTAATGTTGTCCCAGAGGTCTCTGAGACTGTCCTCAATTCTTTTTATTCTTTTTTCTTTATTCTGCTCTGCAGTAGTTATTTCTACTATTTTATCTTCCAGGTCACTTTTCTGTTCTTCTGCCTCAGTTATTCTGCTGTTGATTCCTTACAGAGAATTTTTAATTTCATTTATCGTGTTCTTCATCATTGTTTGTTTGCTCCTTAGTTCTTCTAGGTCCTTGTTAAACGTTTATTGTATTTTCTCCATTCTATTTCCAAGCTTTTGGCTCATGTTTACTATGATTACTCTGAGTTCTTTTTCAGGTGGACTGCCTATTTCCTCCTCATTTGTTTGGTCTGGTGGGTTTTTTCCTTGTTCCTTCATCTGCTGTGTATTTCTCTGTATTCTCATTTTGCTTAACTTACTGTGTTTGGGGTCTCCTTTTTGCAGGCTGCAGGTTCGTATTTTCTGCTGTTTTTGGTGTCTGCCCCCAATGGCTAAGGTAGGTTCAGTGGGTTGTGTAGGCTTCCTGGTGGATGGGAGTGGTGCCTGTGTTCTGGTGGATGAGGCTGCATCTTGTCTTTCAGGTGGGCAGGACCGCATCCTGTGGTGTGTTTTGGGGTGTCTGTGACCTTATTATGATTTTAGGCAGCCTGTGTGCTAATGGGTGGGGTTATGTTCCTCTCTTGCTAGTTGTTTGGCATAGGGTTTCCAGCACTGTAGCTTGCTGGTCGTTGAGTGGAGCTGGGTGTTAGCGTTTAGATGGAGATCTCTGGGAGAGCTTTCGCCTTTTGCTATTACGTGGTGCCGGGGGGGGTCTCTCGTGGACCAATGTCCTGAACTTGGCTCTCCTGCCTCAGAGGCACAGGCCTGACACCCTTCGAGCACCCAGACCCTGTCAGCCACACAGCTCAGAACAAAAGGGAGAAAAAAAGAAAGAAAGTAAAAAATAAATAAAATAAAGTTATAAAAATACTAAAAATTAAAAAAAAAATAAAAAGTAATTTAAAAAAAGAAAGAAAGAAAGAAGAGAGCAACCAAACCAAAAAAGAAATCCACCAATGATAACAAGCCCTATAAACTATACTAAAAAGCAAAGAAACAAAAGACGTACAGACAGAACCATAGGACAAATGGTATAAGCAAAGCTATACAGACAAAATCACAGAAAGTCCACCGCCTCAATTTTGGGATGATTCATTGTCTATTCAGGTATTCCACTGCTGGGATAGATTTCCCTTTTTCTTCTTTGTTCGCACAGCTCCTGGGGCTCAGCTTTGGATTTGGCCCCGCCTCTGCGTGTAGGTCACCTGAGGGCGTCTTTTCTTCACCCAGACAGTACAGGGTTAAAGGAGCAGCCGCTTCGGGGGCTCTGGCTCACTCAGGCCGGGGGGAGGGTGGGGTACGGAGTGCGGGGCGAGCCTGCCGCAGCAGAGGCCAGCGTGATGTTGCACCAGCCTGAGGCGCGCCGTGCGTTCTCCCGCGGAAGTTGTCCCTGGAATTCGGGACCCTGGCAATGGCGGACTGCAAAAGCTCCCGGGAGGGGAAGTGTGGACAGTGGCTTGTGCTTTCACACAGGAGTCTTGGTGGCTGCAGCAGCAGCCTTAGCATCTTATGCCTGTTTCTGGGGTCCGCGCTGATAGCCGCGGCTCGCGCCCATCTCTGGAGCTCGTTTCAGCAGTGCTTTATTAATCCCCTCTCCTTGTGCACCCTGAAACAGTGGTGTTGTGCCTCTTAGGCAGATCCAGACATTTTCCTGGACTCCCTCCCAGCTAGCTGTGGCACACTAGCCTCCTTCAGGCTGTGTTCACGCAGCCAACCCCAGTCCTCTACCTGGGATCTCACCTCTGAAGCCCGAGCCTCAGCTCCCAGCCCCCACCTGCCCTGGCAGGTGAGCAGAGAAGCCTCTGAGGCTGCACCGATCTGTGCAGGATGCTCTCCGCTTTGCCTTTCGCACCCCTGTTGCTGTGCTCTCCTCCGTGTCTCCAAAGCTTCCCCCCACCCACTGCTCCCTGTCTCTACCAGTGAAGGGGCTTCATAGTGTGTGGAAACTTTTCCTCCTTCACAGCTCCCTCCCAAAGGTGCAGGTCCCATCCCTATTCTTTTGTCTCTGTGTTTTCTTTTTTCTTTTGCCCTACCCAAGTACGTGGGGAGTTTCTTGCCTTTTGGGAAGTCTGAGGTCTTCTGCCAGTGTTCAGTAGGTGTTCTGTAGTTGTTCCACACGTAGATGTATTTCTGATGTATTTGTGGAGAGGAAGGTGATCTCCACGTCTTACTCCTCTGCCATCTTGAAGGTTCATTCATATTTTAAATACTCTTCAGAGCACAATTTTTAAACTTCTATTTCTCTAAACATAATTATTTAATAATTAAGAGGTGTCAAAATATTACAGTTGGTTTTTCTTGTCATTCTGTTTGTTTGTTTGATCCCATATTGTATCTTGGAGATTTGGGGGCAACTTATATTCTGTAGCAGTATACAGTATATATGCACAATGTTTTAAAAATCTGATGTATAAATATTGAGTTTTACTGTCACCTAGATGGCAGATATGCAAAAAATAAATTCATTAAAATATTTCTAATGTCCTGGTTTTAAAATAGGGAGCACTTTGTCAATGTTCATCTCCTCGCATAGTCATAAAGTTTCCTACTTTAACAAAAGTCACTTGGTTCTCTGCGCGCCAATGAACTTGAATGTTAAATTTACAAGTTCATGCTAATGTGTTCTCTGCTAAATTTGGGAAAGTTTCTTTCTGTGTATCCATTGATATTTCACTATTTATCATGGTGGTGTAAATGCTTGGGTTAGCTTGACCTAAAGGCATCCAAATTCATGGAAATGAATGTGGAAATGGGACGATATAATTAAATATCACAATTAATGGGCTTGATGCTCCTATTTCATTCTTCACACAAACATATTAAAAGTAGATTTTTTTTTATTACGTAAGACTTGGTTCTATATATAGTTCAGCCAGAAGTAAAATTATTCCTAAGTCACCCTGTCTCTCAACCTAATGCATCAGCTTCAGCCTGTACACATAATGACAGTCAGACCTTGATTGGCTTTTTTCTCTTCCAACTGGTGGTGTAGACAGCAAACAGGAACCCTGTCTGAGAAGAGTTTGTGTATAGACCCAGAGAAAAATTTTAACACGGCACTGTTGTTTATGTTATGATCAACCAAATTTATTGATCCAGTCATTTATTTATTTGTTCTTACAAAGTCCTGTATTCATCCATCCAGCACATTTCCTGAATACTTACCATGCACCAAATACTGAAACTACAGTAATAAGCAAAGCAGACATAGCCCACGTAGTCCCGGATTTCATAATTTGGAAAGCACAGCTGGACTAGAGTTACCCTTAGGAAAAATACGTTCAAATATAATTAATCACACAAATATGTGAAATGAATAATAAACATATGATGCTGTAAAAGCAACGAGACCCAGTATTTTCAGGAGGTCAAAGAAAGGCTTTGTTGTGTCAGTGCCATTTGAACTGAGATGGGAAGGACGCATTAACTAAACAATGGCGGTGATGGGGAAAGTAATCACTAGCTATCTGACCTCAGACAGGTTACTTAACCAGTTTATGCATCAGTTTTCTCATCTATCAAATAACAAGGTTAATAGTACCTACTTTATAGGGTCTGGTGAGGATTTGGTAAGAGTTTAGGACTATGTTCACTACATGGGCTCTATGTAAATATTACATATTGTTGTTACATGGCATTTTTACCCATAGTTTGCTAAGTTAGAAACATACTGAAGAAAATAAAAATAATTAAATAATACTGAATGTTGATTTCAGATTTATTCAAAGTAAGATGCAAGTGATAAATAAAACTTTCCATACAAAAAGTCACAATTCAGGTAGGGAGACAACATGGAAAATGTTGAAAGCGATGAAAATGATGATGTGAACTGCTTACAATATATGCATTATGAAATGACACCTAGGAAAACTGGAAATCAATGAAGTTGTGTTAATTGCTATTTTTTCTGGAAAGGGAAGATGGATGCTTGCAATAAACTTAAATGAAAGATTTTTAGAAATGGTGCCCTGGGAACAGAGAGGCACAAAAGCATGCTCATAATTTTGTGGCTTGGGCTGAAGCATTTCTCAAATGTCCTTGAAAGTTTCCAAAGACAGTCTTTCCTCAGGAAAGTATTTCTCCTGTGAGTAAATAGTGTTCTTGCCTAGAAATGAAATGCAGTAATATATTACATTGCAAGTGAACTGTTAGCAAGACTGGCAGCAGCAGTTCAGAAACAAATGTCGCATTGCAATCTAGAGTTTGAGGCTCTGTATCTGAACTTCCATAACTTCTAAAGGGATGCCCTTTGTATGAAATCAAAATAGTCCAGAGAAGAATTTTGACTTCTCTTTACTTAACTATTAGAAGGATTTATTTGGAATTATTATTGTGTCATGCATGTCCTGCCTTAAATTTTCTGTGGTTGAGTTGCACAATTGATAAGCTAAGGTTTCTTTTCACCATAAAAAGGCTCCTTTTAAGGAGTCCTATAATAATGACATTTAAAATACTTGCTTGCTTTTGAAGAAAGCTTCATGCTTGGGCTTCCCTGGTGGTGCAGTGGTTGAGAGTCCGCCTGCCGATGCAGGGCACACAGGGTCGTGCCCTGGTCCGGGAAGATCCCACATGCCGTGGAGCAGCTGGGCCCGTGAGCCATGGCTGCTGAGCCTGCGCATCCGGAGCCTGTGCTCCGCAACAGGAGAGGCCACAACAGTGAGAGGCCCACGTACCGAAAAAAAAAAAAAAGAAAAGAAAGCTTCATGCTTTCCAAAGTGCTTTATAAATGCATTTCTATGAGGCAGGTGGAACATGTCCTGTCAACAGTATTTTACAGAAAAGAAAATGGAGGCTGTAAAGGAAAGCTGCTTGGTCAAGGTCATTCAGTGCGTTAGGCGAGTTTTCATCACAGGAGTACTCACAGTTGAGCAGGGAATCCAGCAGGGAAAGCTTAAGGCTTTAGTCTATCTTTACACACGTATTTTTGCATAAATGAAAAATTTACCCAAAATGAAGTGCATTAGGTACCTAGTACTGCCTTCTTGTTCCTTAGAGTCTGGTGAGGGATATAGACTGAGCATATTCTATCCCAATGAAGATAACTTAGATTATTCTGAGGATGATCACTTGGGCTTCAGAATCTGAATTCCAGCTTGACCCCTTACATGAAGGAAGTTACTTAATCTTTCAGAGCCTGTTTCTCCATCCCTTAAATGGCAATTTGAATGCTCTCTTATATGTTTATTAACTCATTCACTTAACAAAGCACCTGCTAGATCTCAAGTACTCTGCTAAGAATGGTGAAGCTTTTCTAGGAAGCCAGAAGGCATCCTTCAGTGGATAGCGGAGGTCAAGAGAGGTTAGAGTTAACACTTGAATTTGACAGTGGGAGAAGATGAAAGGTTCACACGGCAAGGAAAAGAGAAAAAGACTATTATACAGGTTAAAGAGCTAGACCTGGAGATATTTGGAGTGACAAAATTTCTGAATTTTGATGTACCATACTTCCTGCCTCAGTTTCCACATCTTGGAAGTGGGAATAATGATTAAACATGTTTCACAGTATTCATTTGGTAGAGATTAAATGAGGATTAAATAAGCATGGAAAGTGGCATAGGACAAATTTGATAAATTATTATGTATGAAAGTGTGTATAAATAAAATCAACTGCCATGACCCCTCTTCGTACCGAGTGATCACAGCACGCTTTAATTTTCTAGCTGAGTCTGGATATGGATTCGTAACTTTATTCAAACAGTGTATCAGGCACCACTTAACCTTTGGATTGGCTGGAAATTTTTGCTCCTCTGCTCTAATACAATTTAATTTTAATTTTGGTTTTTAAGGTACATGGGTATAAATAAGAAGAGTGTTAAAGAAATGTATTTCAGATTTTAAATTAAAAAATGTAGAAAAACTTTCTTTTACTATTTTTCATTTTACCTTTGGGTGCACTGATCAGCTACGTTTTCTTCTGCACCCAGGCAAAAGGGATTCTGAAGAAAACACTTAAAAATTTTGATTTCATATATAAGATAGTGGGAGCCTCTGCCTGCTTGATTTACATTTGTGCTCACCTTCCACTTTATGTGGGAAGGGGCATACGAGTAAAGGAAATTTTTATATGATTTCAAGTTATTTAATTCCTGATATTATATTTAGCCATGATAGAGTGTTATGATTTGCCTACAACATCCATCCTTCCTTTTCTGGTACCTTACCTTGTTCAGAGAGGACTTGTGCCTGTTCTGCTTTGAATTTCTCAACCAGTTCAGCTGCTAAAAATCACAGGTGAAGCTTAGTTTCTGCTGATTTAACCCACCCAATCGAGATAGAGTTTCTCATTTTATTCAGCAAATATTTACTATGCCTTAAAAAAAGATTTTTTAAAAAATGCATGGTCTTATTCGCTAATGCTGCTGGGAATTAATTAATTAAGTTTTAGGTTCACAGTAAAATTGAGCACAAGGTACAGAGATTTCCCACACATTCCTCTGGTGGGAATGTAATAAATTGGTACAGCCACTGTGGAAAACAGTACGGAGGTTCCTCAAAAGCTAAAAATAGAATTACCATATGATCCAGCAATCCCACTCCTGGGCATATATCCAGACAAAACTATAATTCAAAAAGATACATGCACCCCAATGTTCGCAGCATCATAGAGGCGTTATTTACGATTGCCAAGACGTGGAAACAACCTGAGTGTCCATCAACAGATCAATGGATAAAGAAGATTATATATATATATATATATATATAAAATTTAAATTTATATATTTGCATACATATATATATAAATACTACTCAGCCATAAAAAAGAATGAAATTAATTTTGCCATTTGCAGCAACATGGATGGACTTGGAGGGCATTATTCTAAGAGAAACAAGTCAGACAGAGAAAGATAAATACTGTATGATATCGCTTATATGTGGAATCTAAGAAATAAAACAAACTGGTGAATATAACATAAAAGAAGCAGACTCACAGATATAGAGAACAAACTAGTAATTGCCAGTGGGGGAGGGGGGAAAGGCAATTTAAGAGTTGGAATTGGGAAGTGGGAAGTACAAACTATTTGGTGTAAAGTAGGCTCCAGGATGTATTATACAACAGGGGGAATATAGCCAATATTTTGTAATAAATGGAAAGTAGTCTTTAAAATTGTATAAAAATATTTTCTTTTTTAAAAAAGATACTTCTTAGCTGATAGAAGCTTTAGAAGTCTACAGAGGCAGATAATTTTTAAATTGCAGCATATAACTTCTGGAGCCTGGCTGACATTCTCATAGAAAGCCGCATGAAAATTACTTTCAAAGGCATTCATCACCTTAGCTTGCAGGAGTCTGTTCCTTCAGTGTGTATGAGTCCATGGTGCATCCTTACTTTGACTTATCTGTGAGGTTCACTTCTCGCCCCCAGGAGCAAAGCCTGCAGAGGGGCAACTTGTTTGGCTTGGGAGCCTGCCCAATATGAAAAGTTTGCAGGCAAAATCAGAAAGAACAGCTGCAGGAGGAGAGATGAGGGTTGCCGACAGCTAATGATTCAGAAAGCAATTTGCATGAGAGCCTTCTGCTTAACAGGAGGCAGCATGTGCTGGGCAGTGGTTTACCATCCACTGCCAAGCTGGTTTCTACACCCGGAGTCCTCATTCCATCAAAACACGTGTCCTGAGGGAATGCCCAGCCACCAGCTTCCACTTACCTGAGTTAGCATGACCTGCCATCTAGAATTTCAGAGAGCTTTTCATTTATTAACTCACATGAATCTACTTTATCCTGAGGCTCTGGATACTAGTCCCATGCAAACTGACTTAATAACAAACATTTAAGTGCAAATCCAAGGTCATCTAGATAATATTCTTTGACAGCTTATTGCATATGAGGCACTGTACTGTGCACTTTTTATACCATATCGGACTTCATAACAGACCTCTGAAGTGGGTGGTTAAGTTTCCTGCCAAGGGATCCATACACAAGAAACGATAATCAGAAAAGACCAAAGTATTATTTATTACTAGTGAGCTAGCCGCTGTTACTTCATTTTGGAATTCTAATTGAGGCTTTCCTTCTCTCTTTCTCTTGCCCCCAAATCACAGATGACTAGGTCATGGGACAAGCTTAAGCTAACATGCCTTATTCTGTGAATCATAAGCTGAGCTACGGGGACAGAACCATGTGACACGTTTGTCACTTTCAAATGTAATAATTCTACCCATTGCTCCATAGATGTTCTGGTTACTGACCAATAACATTAACAATTCCTCTTCCAAGAATAGGATGGAGGAGAAAGGCACTGGATCTCCTATGCCTCCCAAACATGTGAAGGCCGAAGCATGGTGGGAGGAGAAGCATATCTCTTTGTAATATGTTTTATTCCCTGTTTTATAGATGTGCATATGGAAGATTAGAAAGGCTGAGTAACTTGTCCATGTCATGTAGCCCATGCTTTTAACTTTTTTATTATACCACTTATCCTTCTCACCTATCAATTTGCCTTTTATACTGATGTCCTGAGAAACAGACCACTGTATGGTATAGAAATGAACAACCATAAATAAGCTGGAAATGCATTTCTATTTACATTAACTAAGATAGTCACTTGTTTCTTTTAAGTGAGGTCCTCCACCTTTTTAGGGACCTGAGTAAACTAATGATGTGCTTCCATTGATTAAACAAGAATTCTCCAATATTCCGTAGAAGAATCATACATTTCTTTAAGCCCTGTGTATGCTTCTAGGGTTTAGATTCTAAATCAAATAGGTTTCTGTTTTTCATTAAAAAAAAACGAACACAGGACTTCACTTGTAAATTTATTAACTTTTTTTTTTCTGTCTAGCAACAAGCAGTGACTATTGTTGGGTTGGTGGACATAATAAAGATGGCCATTCAGAAAATCACAAATTTTAGGAACTCTAGCATTCATGTAGCTCAGAACTGTAAGAAGAGACCAGAGGAAGATCAACATGCTTTAAAGTATATTACAAATCAATATTGAAATAGAGCTTAACATATAATTCATCTGGAAAGAAGCTCAGAACATGATTGCCAGTTATTTAATATTCTGGTCAAAGACAATGGAAGCACTATTAAAGTATGGCATTTTGACTGCCATTGGAAAGGTCAGGTTTCAAATAGCAGTGCACTAGTTGTGCTCAAAATGACTAAAGAATGATGAATAATTAAGTGAAGAGGAAATGGGAGACCTGCATTCTAATCTTGTTTTGGCCACTGATGGGAATCACGTGGACTGTAAGCCCATCACACAGTCATTTACCACCTTGGTTTTCTCACCTGTAAAATGAGGGCGTGACTATAGTTCTTTAATAATCCTTGATGATCTTTAGCGCTATGATTCTAGAAGCATCTTGATTTAATGCAGTTTGAGGATTTATGTCTAAACTCTAGCAAGCAGAAAAATGTTCTTTTATTTCTAAAATGGACTTGACATTGCGTTAACAGAGCAAATGAAATCTTTTGAAGATTGTTCAAAGAATCACCAACTTAAAATTCATCTCCATTGTTGGTTTTTATTGTCTGTTTAACTCTTACTAGATCTATAATAGTTTTATTTATTTTCCTTTGCACCTGGACTGGCAGCCTGTGTGGTTGGAGAAACACATCACCATTTATTTTAGATACTTTGTTATCAGAGCCAACTCTGTAATCTTTGCTCTGCCCGTGAATTATTTATTTAATTTGATGTGTTTTTTCCTGGATTCATAGTACATGTGTAAATGTACGTAGTACATTTCCTTTTGTCATGATGCTTCTTTCCATTTATGGGACTGTAAATACAGCTGACTAAACCTCTCTAGTGGCCGAATACATATCAGGTCTTTTGTGTGAAGGATGCTAGCTAATCTTCCCGTTCATAGGCTGACTACATTTTTATTCATTTGCTTTTTTTCTACTCACCCCTGACAGTAGTGTCTGTGGAATAAATAAAATAATGATACCTACTACTTATTTAACTCGGATCAGAAAACTTGACCTTTTCCTAATTTTTTACATTTGCTAGCGTTGTGGCAATATGCACCCCTATTTTTCTCTGAATCTCAGTTCACCCTCTACATGGGAATAATTATGCCTACCATACAACGTGGTGATCATAAAAGAAATTCTACCCATCTACTACCATATTGGGGAAAAATATTTGGATTGACTTTGACCAGACTTGGAGGCACATGTTTGCAGTGGCCTGTTTGAAAATACTGACTACATGGGGTACAGTGGGATACTCTGAAGGCACCTTACAGAGGTAGATAATATCTCTCCCAGGGCATCAGTGCTAAAAGTGAGAAGCATTTTGATTTCTCATCAAGAAAGAAATGTTCTATGATGTTAATGGTTCTTAACTTTTGGTGATTCATTGAAATCTCCTGGGGAGCTTTTGATACTCTTAAAGCCCAGCCTGTAATTTATACCAATTAAATATGAATTTCTGGGGGTTGGACTGAGGCATTGGTATATTTTAAGGTTTGCAGAATGTAATGGTTAATTTTAAGTGTCAACTCTCAACTGTATCCTGAGATACACAGATATTTTGCTAAACATTATTTCTGGGTGGGTCTGTGAGGGTGTTCCCAGATGAGATTAGCGTTTGAATTGGTAGATGGAGTAAAGCAGATTTCCCTCTCCAGTGTAGGTGGGCCTCATCCAATCTCTTGAGGGCCCCAAGAGAATAAAAAGTCAGAGGAAAGGAGAATTTGCTCTCTCTGCCTGAGTGTTTGATCTGATCCCCTGCCCTCTGACTGTGGCTTACGTCAGTTCCGAAAACTACACCCCTGGATTTCCTAGTTTCCAGCTTATATTTAATATACAATATATTTAATATGTTAATATCAATTACATATGTTAAAGCAGTTACATATATTACATTATATTTATTATATATCTCCTATTGGTTCTGTTTCTCTGGAGTACCCTGACTAATATGGTGCTTCCAATACACTGTGAATATTGAGAACTACTATATATGTTAAAATACTATGGCTAAGGTATTACAAAAGTGGATGCCCTGACAGTGCAGTTCTGCTTCTTAAATGGGCAACTCAATGAGGATAAGTAGCAATGTAAATTATTTTTTTCATTTTAAATGGTGGCCAGTCATATATATATATAAACACTTTGGGAGGCTATAAGACACTAATTAAAAGAACTTATAGGATATAAGCACTAAAACCACATCGACTCGCCACTCAGTAGAAGGAATTCTAAGCCCCAGTTATAGAAACCTCCATACCTGAATCATTGGAAAAGATGTAGAAAAGACTCTAAAACGATTGAAATTTTCAGAGATCCCTTGTGACCCTTTTGGAGGTCATGATATCAGGACTCACTGTCCCCTGAGTCTTGTTTTGTAATAGAGAGAGGGACCCACAGTTACATAGTAAATTGACACCTGAGACTTGTTTTTTTTTCAGCTAGAAGTGGAAAGGAGAAATATCTTTCACTGAAGCAGAGAGTAGAGGTATAAGTGGGGAAGACAAGGTAAAGAAAGAGAAAAGAAAAGAATCCATTTAGAGAAGACGTGCTCTTGGGGCAAGCCCTGGACATACAGTCATTTATATATCCTATTTCAGGATACATTGCATGCTTTACTGTAAGTAAGCATTTAATGATTTGTCTTCCACATACTTTGCTTCATTAGAGAGATTCACTTCTGCTGGCATTTTGTTTCATGGGATCCCAGGCCCTTAGCATAGTCCCTTAGTAAAGTATCTGTGGAATGAATCAGTCAATATGTCCTCAAACTCAGTACCCTTCTCAAATCAGTTACCTGCTTTATACCATAACTGAGATTATATTATCATAGTGTTAGGACTCAAAGGGAAATATGATCTCGATTTTAGAAGTTGACGTCATCTGTTTTATCACCTCATCCAATGTAAGAATTCATGCTATAAAAGTACTGGTAATCTGGCCTCTGTTTGAGCACTCCTCGTATCTTGAATGCTCTACTTGGTGAGTTAAGTCATCCAGCATACGAACAGCTATAATTTCTACAAAGTACTTCCTTATAGTTGCCTTCCTGAAGCATGTCACCCATTGGTCTTAGCTTGACCTGATGGAACTACAGAGAAAAACATTTGAGTTTCAAATACCCATGTTTGCACTTCACATCTTTGTAGTCCATTATCACACAACTGAAGTCTACTTTTCTTCAGGAAAACATCTAATGTTTTTTCCTAAAAATCCTGTGAAAGTATGTCTAGGCCCTTCCCCATCTTGTTTATTGATGTTTGTACTTGCTTTTGTTTTCTAAAATACTCCCAAAAAGGCAATGCTCAGAACTGGATCTAGTGCTTCTGACACGGTCCTTTTGAGACAGAATGAGACAACATAGGCAAAAAAGGAAATCTATATTTCTATTAAGTATAATTGTCTAATTCTTATATCATAAAATCTGCATGTGTTTGTTTCCAAAATAAAAATACAGAATAGTATAAATATACAATATTTTATATAATAGAATATAGATATAGAGTAGTATGGAAAAAACCCCCTGAAGTCATTCAAAATAACCCATTACCCAAAGAAAAGTACTTTCAGATCCATTCATCTCTGCTTTTTATCTCCCTATATTGTGTGTATGTTCATTTGTGTGAACATCACACAAACATACTAATATATACACATAGTTTAACGTAAATAAAAACATAATGTTTTAAACCCGTTTTAAAATTTAATGTAAGCATTGGACATTATTACATAGTTATAAATTTAATTCTGCATCAAAGTTTGCAAACTCTTGGCTGACTAGTTAAATTCAGCCCGTAGACATTTTATTTCCCACCCCCCCAGTCCCACCCCCGGGCCTGCACAACATCCGAAAAGCCTAGGCATGTTGCAGCTTCTCCTGAAAAGTGGACAGTCTGGTGATACTTGGTGTGCAGCCTTACCTGGATGTGGGGGAAGTTGAAGCGCAGGTACATCTGATGCCCTGGGAGGTGTTCTCCAACGAGAGCTTCATCGTCAGCGTTTCCTGTTTGATGCAAACAGCCTGCAAGAACAGCCCCTCCTGGGTGAATTTGTGTTCCCGGAACATGATCATTTTAATGGCTGTAGCTCTAGGCAGTGGTTGTATACCACCATTCATTTCATAAATCCCCTTTCGGTAGACCTTAATGTTGGTTCCTTGTTTCTCCTATTATAAATAGTGTTGCAGCAAATATCTTTTTCACCCAGTTGCTTGATAGTCTTATGATGAGCTCCCAGACTAAATGTGGAATTGTGTGGCCAAAGTAGACTTCGAGGTCTCAGAACTTGTTTTAGTCTTTTACACATCATGAGAACCACAAAAACAGCCTTTATTTTTCACTTGCACTCCGTTAAGCAAACACGTGACCACTCTATATGTAAAAACAATTTTAAAAAATAGAGTTGTTCAAAAATACATAGTAATTAAATTAATATTTTATGGTAGAAAAATTATAAAATACAGAAAAATGTAAAGGAAAAATATAAATACACTTGTAGAACTCTGAGATAAATATTATCTTTTCCATTTTTGCATTTTCCCACTTATATATGCATATGTATTTATATAAACATATATATTTACATATATTTTATACATACATTATTTAATAAGGATAAGCTATACTGTTTATATAATTTTTATTTCTAGTACCTTTTCACCTAATGTTATCAGGACAATTTCCCACATGATCTAATATTCCTCATTTAGAAAATTTAAAAATTATTTAATATTTCAACATATGATATCACTTATTTAAACAATACCCTATTGTTGGAAACAGATTATTTCCAAGTTTTTCTTTTTTACAAATAGTATTCCAGTTAATGCCATGGTACCTAGATTTCTGTGAAATCCTTAGAATAAATTTCTACACATGTACTCACTAGGTCAAATATCCAACTCGTGCAGACAATTTTTAAAAAATCTATATTCAGACCTTGACATTCACAACTATATTAAGTATATTGATTTCATTTGTTTTGCTCTTTTGTTTTCACCCTGTTGATAGATAGGTAGGCAGATAGAGAGAGAGAGAGGCATTTCTTTTAATTTAATACGTCTCTCATTGATCTTGTTGCCTCATGTCTCTGCCTCTTCTAAATATTTTTGCACAGTTTTGGCATTAACTGGGTGTTTTGCCAAAAAGTCAGTTCAGTGTTCCTCAGATAGTTGTTCAATACTGCCCACCTCTTCAGGTGCTGAAAAAGGAAATTCTAATGATTTGTTAACACTTGTTAATATAGATAAGATTAAGGCCCCAATTTTCTTATGAAAGCTTACTACTTGGGGCTGGTTTCACAGAAATATCATAACATTATATGCAGTCAAGTTGCACTGATATTCCATATGAGGAAACAAAATCTGTGAAAGGATTTAAATATGAAAATAATTATGTAAATGATAAGTATTATTTATTATTAAGTATAATTAGTAGTTGTCAAGCAGATCCTTTTCTCCCAAAGAGCCACAAATCTTTGAAAATGAATGCTTGCAATTAATAATATTTAGATAGGGGAAAAATGAGTTTTTCTCAGCTTTTCCATCATAGCCTAGATACTGCCAGGCAAACAACTTGATAGAATCAGTGGAAGCTTAAACAGGTGATAATCTCCTCTTGCTCTCCAATTTATCACTAAATGGCTTTTCTGTGGATTGCAATCATTGAAAGGTTGTAATTGTAGCCTTCTGCTATATTTACCATTAGAAAATTTCTTTTTACATGGAGCGTGCTGTTCTAATAAGCAGTGGGTTTTTCACAAACTGGTTTATCATTCACAATGATTAGGTTCCCCCTTATTTGAACTGGTGCATAAAATGCCACTTATGTTTTTTTTTTAACTTAATTTTATTTATTACTTTATGCAGCAGGTTCTCATTAGTTATCCATTTTATACATATTAGTGTATATATGTCAATCCCAATCTCCCAATTCATCCCACCACCACCCTCCCCTCGCCACTTTCCCCCCTTGGTGTCCATACATTTGTTCTCTACATCTGTGTTCTCTACATCATGTTTTTAAATGATTTTTTCTCTTTGCCTTTCCTGTTAGTGTAACCGGAGGTGGGGTCTAGGTGCTCGCCGCTCAAAAGCAAGTAAAGAGGCAAGGTTGGTGGAAAGGAAAGTTTACTTTGTTTTGGGTGCCGGCGACCAGGGGGTGTGGGAGGGAGGACGCCTGTCCGAAGGCCAACTCCCCGCACCCACCCAATGAGGGGGCAAGAGCTTTTATAGACGGAGGGAGGGGGGCTACACGCAGAAACAGCACAGTCAGCTCTGACCGTCATCTTGAAATTGGTCATCGGTGGTCTGACCAGTGTCATCTTGATTGTTTTAAGTACAGTTAGTCTTCAGTTCCAGGGTCGGTTCGTTCTCATTTCTTTGAGGCCAGTTCTCAGAATTGTGAATTGTGGCAGCTTATGTCATGCCTACAGTCTGGTCATCATGTACTTAACTTCTTCACCTAGTGGGGTTTCACACAGCTCACAGGATATGGCTCAGAATATCATCTATAGCCATTGAGGAGGAACTAAAGGTCCTTAACTTTGCTTACTGATAAATTATTATTGTTTTGTCCTGTTTGACTGCTTTTATTTTTTGCTTCTGCATTTTCTCACTTCTCTGATTAAACTTAATTTTGGGCTAAAGTTTTTCCACAGACAAAAAGCAGGCAGAGGACATGGTTAGGGGAAAGGATCATAGGGTCCTGCTCTGTCTCATTAGGAGTCTCATTTAGGTGCATAGTTAATGTCTGCATCGCTTGGCCTCTGCTAGAAGAGGAGTGAGGTGCACAGGACGCCCACGGCCTGCTCAGAAAGCCTACAAACATTGGAAAGGGATGGCGGTATCTGCCACACTGTCAACCTGTTCTACTCGGTGTGCTACTGCTGTTATAGCACATGCTGAGCTGTCAGTAAAAGTCAGTCAAAGCATTCTGTGTAGCGTAGGGAGGTGTGGGAAAAGGGGTCATTCCAGTTGCATAAAGATGATGCATCTGGTTGGCAAGAGGGCCCATATTCATGTTTAATCATGTATGGAGCCTCTGTCCTCCTTCCTGGTCCCCGTTACTCATCTGTTCAGGTCTCCCTGCCTCCCTGACCGCCTCCCCCATCTTCCCAGCTGCTCATCTCTGTACTTGATTCAGAGTATCTATGAGAGTCGGCCCTGAGCTGCAGGGCCCGATCTCTGCAAAAATGGATTGGTCTGTCGTGAGCCGCACAAAACAAAACGAAAATCAGGAAACGAGTGAAAGCATCTGTGAGCTAAAGTGGAATAATTATACCTCGGTACCCTGTTTATAAAGATATATAGCAGACTTCCTGCCATATTATCACCCAGTAAGCGTACTTTTTTTTTTTCCTTTTAGTGAAGAGAGAATGCTTTTATGTCAATCTATTCATGCTTAAGACTCACAGTGCCTATTGTGTATAACTGTGAGATACAACTCGGGAAGGATATAGATGGAGTATTTGGCTTCAATAAAGTGGGTGGAGCAGGAAATGGGCCCTACACCTGGCCCTGTTTACAACGAGTGACTTGTTAAAAATGAGCATCTATACCAGGAAAAATTAATCAGCATATGTAACCATAAGGAAGGTGGAAAGTGCTGATCACATACATTGCTCAGGTGCTGTCAGAGAGATTCCGGGGCTGATGGAGGCTATACAAGCCCTAGCATCAGATGGGAACAACTCTCTCCCCCACAAGCTAGCCCGCTTTCCCCCTTCCTAAAGGCAGGCCCTTACAAATGTGGTGTCTGGGGTGGTCCTCTAATTTTCCCTAATCTGTGTGTGCCTGTGGAATGAGATAGAGCTAACGTGCAAACAAAGGGTAGTGAAAATGACATGAGCTCTGGAGTGAGACAGAACTGCATCCAGATCCCATCCCTATCATGGATTTAGTTACGTAAATTGAACAAGTTCCTTAAATTCTCTGAACTGCAGTTGCCTTGTCTGTGAGGTAGAAATCAGGTCAGTCTTTACTGGGTTATTGTATGCCTTATAAATAATATATATAAAAGGCCTAGCACGGCACTGACGTAACACAGACACTCAAAGTGGTAACTGTTACTATAACTCAGGAAAACTACTCTGCCCAACATAGGCAGTTCTAAAGTGAAACAATATATAATAAAATCTTATTCAGAAGAACTTACAAGTAGGCAGTGGATTGGGTAGCTGTATCCTATGGCTAGGTCTCAGTGCATCAATTCATATCCAAGGAGATTCTCAACATGTAGTAGATGCAACGTATTTCCAATTAATATCATCATAAGAACTAAACCTCTGTATTTCTTTGGTTTCTAAGAAATTTTCAACCTTAATAATATGTTAGAGTACTTCTGGGTTTAGCTCTTACTAAATTATAAATAAATGCTATCATTTTATACCTAAGATGCATGGTTCACTCAGTGCAGGTGGGGGAAAACTGAATGTTTTAGACTGGCTAACTCTGGCTTGCTGAAGTTCTGGTACACGGGCTAAGTGGTGAAGTCAGTAAAGCTGATGAGGTTTCATTTCTAAATGTACTAGGACTAGGTCAAGATGCTAGTTTCCAACTGCATATATCCTTTCTGATGATGATCTTTTTTTTTTTTTTTTTTTTTTTTGCTTGAGTGTAAAGATACTCTTTTCTCTGTATTTTTGAGAAAATGTTAGCTTCGCTGTCCCAAGCTAACATATGACGTTATGTTAGCTAAAAACTATGACGTTATGAAAGAGTGACTTCAGTGACTCAGTGCTTCCCACTTGGTAATTTCTCTCACCCTCAGGAGTAGCCTCAAATGCTAGCTCCCATCAATTACTGGATGCCCCATATTTTCCCAGCATCATTATAATCACTCCTATCAGTTCAGCACCCGTAATGAGCCAGGCTGCTTATCCATTTACAACCTTCACTGCTTTATATATATTAGCTCAGTTTGCTACCTCTTGTCCCCCTCAAGCCAATATCAAATGTTTATTAATTAGGTAAAAATGGTATTAACCGCTTACATCAGGAAGGGCAAAAGGGTATCATCTTGAGTGCCCATTTTGAATGAGTGGTAATGGTTGGCAGAAGCACTGAATTAAGAAACAAATTTAAGCTCTGTCCAGCCTTAGGGGGGAAGAATGCCGTGATTGATTAGCAATGTCTGCCTTGGTTAAAAGAAAAAAGAATAGAAATAGGTTGAGTGACTTGCAGGACGGAAAGGATGGGGATTCTCGGGCTCAATTTCCTTGCTGTTTATAAGCTTCTTAGAGACACAGGTAATGTTTCAACTTTCCATCATGTTGCCACAGTGTTCATTTCCAAATCATTTATTTCTTCACTCCTCCATTTATTCCTGCTGAATTCTCCTGGACTCAGAAACTTCACACACTCTATTCCCTTATGTTGAGCCTCACATACTTCCAAGTGGCTTCCAAGTGGCCTCCAAGGGTGGCCTTGTCCTGTTTATCCCGAGAAATTCCCCCAGGTTAATATGTGTCGCAACGTCTTTCTCTTTTATACTATAGAACTTGTATGAATTTGTAATTATTTGTTAGAATGTTTTCTTGTTAATTTACTGTTTCCCTCACTGAACTCTAAATTCCATGAGCCCAAGGACCGCATCTCTTTTTTTGACAAGCCACCTTATTTATACCCGGCACACACATCTGGGAAAGAGTAGACATTTAATAAATATTTGTTGAAACAGCAAATCCACTAAACTTTGGAGATTCAAACTTAATAAAACATGGATCCTGGCTTCACAGAACTCATATTGTAGTGAAGCAGAAAGTTGATTAAGTAAATGATTATGATGCAATGTGATAAAAGAAACATAGACGTAAGGAAATATCACTGCCTGCCTGGATCAGGGGGCAGGTGTTGGGGACGCATTCTAAAAGTGATGTCAAGATTGAAGAGTAAGGAGTAAAAATGGACCTTTTAAGAAAAATCAAGCGCTGCAACTTGTGCGATTTGAATTTGATATGTTCCACCATTAAAGTTTTTTTTAAATCAAGCAGGGTATATTAACATGCATCTGTAGTATTGCCCTAAAAGCATTTTAAAAGAAATATGGATGTCTTACCTACAGAGGCACACAATTAGGCTTTTCCCTCAAGGTATTCTTAGTGTTAACCCTTTATATTGCTTTTTACTTGATGTACCCACTAATTGTTCTGATCCAGTGACCTTGATGAAATTTTTGGTCATTTGCAACAGTGTCAGTGGGGGTTATGTGAGCACGAGTCTTTCAGAATTTTAAGTAGAAAATGGCTCAAGCATCTCCTACAGTTAGGGTACATGTGGTTACAGTAGAATAATTTAGAGAAGTGAAATTGGGTTTGTCTCTTTAGGTTTAAATATATGACTTGGGGATAATAAAGGAAAATCATTACTAGCACAACAAGGGATATTTAAAATAAAAGATGGTTTTAGGTACACCACTAACTTTCTTACAGCGTCAATGATAAATTGTTAGGTATTATATTGATGGTAGCAGGCGGTAACATGTCCCTTTGTAGTTGAAGCTTTTTTTAAAGCTTATTTTTATTTTTTTTAACACCTTTATTGGAGTATAATTGCTTTACAATGGTGTGTTAGTTTCTGCTTTATAACAAAGTGAATCAGCTATACACATACATATATCCCCATATCTCCTCCCTCTTGCGTCTTCCTCCCTCCCACCCTCCCTATCCCACCCCTCTAAGTGGTCACAAAGCACCGAGCTGATCTCCCTGTGCTATGCAGCTGCTTCCCACTAGCTATCTATTTTACATTTGGTAGTGTATATATGTCCATGCCACTCTCTCACTACGTCCCAGCTTACCCTTCCCCCTCCCCGTGTCCTCAAGTCCATTCTCTACATCTGCGTCTTTATTCCTGTCCTGCCCCTAGGTTCTTCAGAGCCTTTTTTTTTTTTTTAGATTCCATATATATGTGTTAGCATACAGTATTTGTTTTTCTCTTTCTGACTTACTTCACTCTGTATGACAGACTCTAGGTCCATCCACCTCACTACAAATAACGCAATTTCATTTCTTTTTATGGCTGAGTAATATTCCATTGCATATATGTGCCACATCTTTATCCATTCATCCGTCGATGGACACTTAGGTTGCTAGTTGAAGCTTTTTTGTACAAATAAGCTGGAGGGGGGTTTTTTTGGCTCGATTATATATTTATTCTTTATATATTTATTCTCTGCCTTATTCTAAGGCAGAGAGGAAGAAAGGGAGGGATAGACTAAGAAAGTATGGAGCAAAACATTTCCTTAAATCACATTTAAAATAAGGTAGAGTGTAGTAAAATACAGGAAGGTAGACTGAAAGGCAACAGTAAATTTTTTTTAAAGAACTTTTATAATTATATTACATCACTTGACAGAGCTGTAGTGCTTTGTGTAGGCCTTTAAAACTTCCCCCAAACATGTTCATTCACCTTGATTCAGTCATGTGCACAGAAGGTCCTTGTTGGGTTGGTAAAGCAGAATCATATCCAGGCTCTAGCTAGATCCAAACACTATTGCAGTTCTGTACAAACCTGTGTGGTATGTACAGTTAGAAACAATAATATGTAAACCTGTTCCCCTTTGGTACATTGATCATTTCCTAAACTTATTTCACCTGTACCCACCACCCCTCCCCCCCCACACACAAAGCACTAATACCCCTGTAAGATATATGAAATGTGTTGATTTGGATAACTAGAATTTGATGGACAGAATTCCTCCAGCAAGAGGGAGTTTTAGGTAGAATGGAAGAGAAACTCATGGAAACGCTTGAATGGTCCTTTCCTTGATTCCACAAAATGAGTAAGACTGATCGGGTCCCTATAATATGCAGCATCCATATTGCATTTGTTCTTACATTTTATGCTGTAATTAAATAGAGTAAAAGTTATTGAGTGAATATTAAGTTTATTGGGTAGCTGAGTTGATAATTGTATTTTATTTTTGTGCATTGGAAATCTATGTACATTTATATTGTAGGAATATGGCAATGCTCCAAGAAAAATGAGAAATTCACTGGTAATTTCCCACCCAAAGAGAGCCATTGTTAACGTTTTAATATTATACTCTTTGTGTCAGTTTGTGTTTTAGTCAAAAATGGCATCTTATTGCTTGAATTTGCATTTCACCGATTATGTGATAAAAACTCCTTTTTAGAGCTTCCCTGGTGGCGCAGTGGTTGAGAGTCTGCCTGCCGATGCAGGGGACGCGGATTCGTGCCCCGGTCCGGGAAGATCCCACATGCCGCGGAGCGGCTGGGCCCGCGAGCCATGGCCGCTGAGCCTGCGCGTCCGGAGCCTGTGCTCCGCAACGGGAGAGGCCACAACAGTGAGAGGCCCGTGTACCGGAAAAAAAAAAAACAAACAAAACTCCGTTTTAATTTAATTTTTCTTAAGGTAACATTGGTTACCGCCTCTCAGCTCGAAATTCACTCTTTTGTTACTTGCTCTGTGAAAAGTGCTATGGGTCCTTTAAATAGTTTTTCCTTGGCCAGCTCGTGTGATGTTAGGCTTTCCTAATTGATGGCACCTGAGGAAGGTGTTGCTTCGTGATGCCCCGGTGCTTGCTGGGAAGGCTCTTGGTGGCGTCTTCAGCACCCACTCACTCCTGCAGCTCCGAGGGCGTCGTCAGCCCTGCTCCCGGGGCTCACAACTTCTCCGGTAGTCGGCTTCAGCAGTGCGCAGAGAGAGCAGTGGACGACAGCTTCCGTCGGCATCTTCTATCAAGCAGTTTTGGAGTAGCGCCTCAGGTGAGAAATCTCCCCGTGCATAGTTTTACTGGAACCCTAGAATGTGGATTTCCAGCAACTTACAGAGGGCATATTTCCAGAAAGTTCCACCATGAGACACCACAGCAGCTTCTTTACCATCCAGTGAGCCACAGTCATGCTCTTTTCAACCGGGTCTGGACCTCAGTCCTGTGGGCAGGGAGGAGGAGGTCTTCTTTTCAACTGGAGGGTTAGCAGCTCTCCTTATTTCTGCTAACTGTGTGTTTTGGCATTCTCTTTACTTGTCGCTGGCCATTCCTTCCTTACTCTAATCCTCTTTCATAATTAATAGTTTTTTCATTACACTTTCCATGCTCAAATTACTGTTTGTTTTTCTTCTGGTTTGACCCAGAATAATAACTAAATAATCTAATATTAGTGTGTTATTGTTTTATTTTAAAACCCATTTTTCACATTTTTTTGTTTCTACATCATTATTTTAATGGTTTCATAGTAGTCCATGTAGTAGTAAATACTTCATGCCTATTGTTATACAGTTTATAATATATGTTTTCATTTTCACAATTGTAGACAATGCTTTAGTGAACATCTTGGTACACATCCTTTGCTCCTATCCATAATGATTTTCATTAGTTCTCAGTCATTTGGACATTTTAGTCAGAGGCAAATGATGAACACACCACGTAAAGTGCTTTATATATATCCAGGGGAATACTGAACATATTATTTAGTGCCATAGCAAAACATCAGAAAAAAGTGAGAAATCATGATTTTTATTGTCTTCTGCCAAACTCTCATAGCAAGAATCTGAAAAATCTCTGGTGAAACACAACTGAAACTAGATTTGAGATTGAGCCATTAAATCCCAGTTATCACCAATCACTTCTGGCTGCTTCTGATTAAACACTTTCTTTGTGTTTACGATTGGGGAATCCACCTCATGAAAAGAATGGCAAATGGGAAAGAAGTAAATGATTCAGAATATCTTGGTCGTTCCTGGGAGAGAGTGCTCTGACAAAGCAAACGGTTTACCTGAATGTCTTAAGCAAACTGACCTTGGCTGATTTCCTGTGCTTACAGAAAAGAACTGCTGTAGCTTCAGCTGGAAACCCTAAGCCAGTGGCTCAGTGGTGGTTTTTTTGACGTGCCTGCGTCACAGGTATAAACAATCTGCGATGTTGAGCTAAACATACCTAAACTGCTGAGGATCTTTCAGGTTAATTTAAACCAACAGGGAATGATCCTGACTGGCAACAATAGAAGATTCTCTCCCAGCAGGAAGTGCATGGGGGCATCCCTTCTAGATCAGACATGCTTCAGAGACTGCTTCTGGAAGCGGTCGTCTTAATTGAATGTTTGTGTCTGAATGTTTGTTGCTCACAGATGTTTCTCACCAATACTGTTGAGCCTTTTGGTGGTTTCTAAAAGAGGCTATGTTAATCTCAGAACAAGGAGATACAACATATATGACGTGTAATCACACTATAATGATAAAAATAGACACATGCCATCATTGTTGTCATGGGCATTATCAACAACACAACACAATCACTGTAACTTATTGGGCACCTGTTATGTAGACAACATGTCTCTTGTCCATGGATTAGTGTAGTTAATCCTCACAAAGCTCTTAAGAAGTAAGTACCAATAATATCCCCATTTTACAGATGAAGACACTGAGGAAGAGAAAAGTTAAGAATTTGCCTATGATCAGTTATCCATCTGTTCAGCCAGTGCACAAATTACACTGCCCAACTCCAAGATCAGGTGAGTACAATGGCCTGAACACCATGCTTTACTGCTTCCCACATATTTAGGAGCTAAAAGAAATCAAGTAGTGGACCTTAAAGAAAATCTTCCTCTACCTTCGTTCAACTCTTTTCGCTTTCATTGTGGTGGAGTCTGTGAGAGACTTAATGTATCATGTAGAATTATCAAGTTAAATGACTGCATTTTTCCCCTTAATTGACCATTTTGAATTGAATTGCTTGGATTTATCAGAGTTTTTGTAATGCAGTGTGGTCTACAATAGCTATTACCAGCCTCTTTCCCACCATCACTACACCTGAAAGATAAAGTTCACACATATGACATTCTATCATGTGCTTATCCAGAATTAATGCACAAAGCTGCATAAGTAAAAATCTGTGGTTTATGCACAGTTTCTTCCAGGCCAGCTGCTGTGTCTCCCAGTCACCCTAGGGTCTGCAGTTAAGGACCTGCAAGTCTAGAGAAACTGAGAGAGACGTGTTGGCTTGGCCAATAGATCTTGAGCACCTATAAAGTGCAAGGAGCTGCTGGATCACTGTGGTGGACTTGTCGGGGATTTAAAAATAATAAGACAGCCTAGGAGACAGGCTTTGACACCACTGACAAAAATACACTTCAATTACCAGGCAGTGAGAAAAGGAGGGACGTGGGTAGAGGAACATGTCAGCAGGGTGTGCTGCGTGTGGCCCATCTTCAAGTCTCAGTTGAATCCTACTGTTCAAATGTGGGCCACTTGTGGGAAATTCTGTACCATGAGGGTTTTGCTTAATGTTTAAAAAGTCTTACAAAAAGATGAATAGGAGACATAGCAGGTGGCAAATCAGAAAGTTGTGTCTTGTAAACAGGGGGAGGTCAATCCAACCTCCAAATCCCAAAATATATCAATATCCCATAATAGAGAATCACTATCAGGGAACTTGCTGTTTGTTTATTAGTGGCAGCATGGCATAAAATCAGGATAATTCAGCGTTTAAAATCCCTACTTTGTTTGAATTTATAACTAGTATAAATACTTCTGAGATTATATACATTTAAATTTTTTCTGCAACAAGTTAGACAGGATCACAAATTCACATGATGCTCAAAAGAACACTCAGAAATATTTAATGAAAACCTTCATTCTAGTGATGAGGAAACTCTAGCTCAAATAAGAAGCAAAAAACCATACTCAAGCAAACAAATCTGTAAAAGAGTTGTAATCAGAAATATCCAGTTGTCCTACCTCCTAATTTTGTGATCCATCTGCTTCACCATCAGTCAAAAAATCTGATTCTTCGAAGAAAGAACTTCGGCTTGGCTTTAGAGAGTAAGATTAAAAAAAAAAAGAAAAAACCAAACACTTAGGCAAAGGAACAAACAGCCAAAATTAAGTAAATCTGGGATTTTTTTTAAACCAGCGTTGTCTGCATTGTTATTTTGGGCTCAGAGCGATAGCTTGATGCCAAATTTAAATGGAAAGCATTATCTACTCCATATTTATAAATCTTTAGATTCTGCATGTGTCATGAAAAATGTAAGTAAATTTTATAATAGTAAGGTGTGTGGGATTAATTTGTATTCTATGTTGAAAAGCTCCAGGGTAGGCAATTAATTCATGAAACACCAGCGATTGCTGCCTTAAGGGCTACATTGCTAGTTAAAATTACAGACCTCAAATCTTATTATTACACTGGTATCTATTTTTTGTGTGGTCTAGGGAATATATCATCTTAAATTGAATATTTACCTAATCAGTAGGCTAAGGGTATCTTCTGGGTTCTGCCCCCTTCGACTCTAGAACACATTGTCTAGTTGTGAATATTAATATGCTGCTTATATAGGTAGGTACTACTGCTTACTGTTTTCACTTCATGGCACACTTATTAAATGATACTTGTATGCTATACTAGAATAAACTAGAGGGGATCTAAATGGAGCTTGGTAAAAATTGTATAGCCTTTATATTAAACAATGATAAAGTAAAACAACTAATGTAAATAAAAATTTAAAATAACAAGCCATAATAAAGTATAAAGTATTGGGAAAGATATCAAATACTTAATTTACATAATTTTCAAGTAATGCTTTTCAGGATTTTTACTGAGAAACTTGTAGTTGCTTCCACAAACATAAGTGTTTTTTGGTTTTTTTGTTTGTTTTGTTTTGTTTACCAGATCTTACTCTTGAAGTTGTGACTGTAATTCTAATCAATGTTTTAATAACATCTCTCTATTTTTGATCGTCACATTAGACAAGAAAATTTTAATCATTTTTACGATCAAAAATTTTCAAGCCAGTGTTTTTCAAAGAATCTAGTTTCTTCTTTCTTTGGCACACAAAAACTCATTGCAGTATCATCTGATGATGTGTATGAGACTGATTTCGTTCCAAGTTGGTGGTTGCTTTTGTAAGGTATGTCCCAATAATGATGGTAGAAGGCACAGACTGTGGTAGAGCCTTCACATCCTCTAGGCGGTCATATCATCTTTACATGAAGACAGAGATGGGCGGGTAACCACCTAAACCCACGCTGACAAGGTCTCCTGGGACTCCCGCCCCTGACCTGCTGTATCTTTGCTCTGGATCATTAGTTCTTGTAGCAATCCTAGCAATCTCTTGTTCACCATCAGCACTGGCATACTCGCCGCTGGCTGTTGCACAAGCTGATGCCCACTGGTTGAATGGCGAGAGAACTTTGATGGACCCATGGGTGTGGCGTTTCTCACTGTGTCTGCCATCCGAGACCACTTTTGACCTTTTGTCTGACTCTCTCTCTCTCTCGGGTAACCTTCCTGGGAGACCCTAGAGAGGCTATTTGTGGCTGAATGTGAATAGTTGCAGGGTTCTGGGTAACCCAGGCTGTACCAGGCAGCCCCAAGGGTTGAGGGGATCATTATCTCATGTCCCACTTACAAACATTAGATTCAGAACTGTATACCTAAGCAGACTGCTTGGTACCCTCTGATTCAGGTGTGTGACTTAAAACAGCCTTGAAGAACTTTGAAAGTCATATAAAAAATGGCAAACTTCTCTATTTTACCCTTTCTTTACCTAGACTAAACCTGCAGCCTCACAGGAGCTGAGAACATATTTATTCTTTATCTTTTACTTAAGACACTCAGCAGGAAGGTAACACACTTTCAATGAAAAAGGACAATTCAAGTTAGGTTGGTGCTTTGCCTAAGCCAGAAAGGTTTAGGGAGAGAAATTGAGGATGAAGAACAAAAGAGACAAGCTTTTTTCTTGTCTTTTTTTTAACCTCTCATGGTTTGACTTAATTCTATTATTTGAATGATTTTGAATTGATTTGGACACACCCACATTTAAATATAAGTTCCAAAATGCATTCTAAAGTCAAATGGAAAGTAATTTGTGTGGTCTTGTTATGAAAATAATTGTTTTATTCTCTGTATACTCCAGTCTCTTCACTCATTTATTCATACTTGTATTCATCTATTTACACATCATTCATATATTCACAAAATATTTGTTACTGTGGATACTATACCTGGTATTGATCTAGGTGCTGAGCTGGAAAGGTGAAAAAGTCATTATCATTACCTTGGAGGGTCTCCCAGTCTTGAGGGGAGTCATAGAGGTTAACACATAATTATTGTACAGTTGGACAAGTATCATTATAGTCTTATGAACAGAATATCAGGAGAAAAATATTTTATTTAGTCTTATTATGTATTTGAGTATTCACCTGCCCAAGATGGAAATCTATCTAATAGAGTTTCTGCTTTTAAGGACATAATCCAACATGATATTTTTTATTTGCTGAGATCTTTTCTCCATGAAGTGAATTAGGAGCCCAGGCTTCTTCTGTGTCCTGACTCTATTTCCTAGGGCCTCAAAGCCTTTGGAATGTAGTTGGAAGACAGAGGAGAAAAGGGTGTAGAGGCTCTGCTCTTAATCACTCCATCCCAGAAGTGACATTCATTACCTTTGCTCACATTCCATTGACAGGGTATACATGCAGGAGGTGGTGGGTCCTGCAGCCCTGGCAAGTTAACGTCTAGCAATAGTTTTACACAGACGAAGGCTAGGAGCTCTTTGCTGAATTGCTCACATTCTCTGGACAAAAAGTAAGGAAGTCTGTGGCTGTTTATCCCCTTCTCAAATATATGCTTCAAAAATATATATATATTTTTTTCCATCCCTCTAACTCTAATCATGGGCAGCAATATTTCTTCAATATTTTATCCACTCACACTGTCCAGGGAGGTTTCTTCGGCACAACAAGCAAGGCACACTGGGTTTATTTTTATAGCACATTTCCCACAGTCGTATCAGATAAAATGCTTTACATCTCACCAGGTGACTGCTGAATAATCTCACAACTGTGGCTTCCATGTGAAAGGCAGAGATGATTAGCTTCCAAGGTGTTTGTGGGCCAGAATTGCTCTGCTTCCCTTAACTAGATAGGTTAGCACCTGTTCGAGTTCTTTGAGCTTTGTATACTGTTCCCTTGGTTCACAGGAAGAAATCATAGACTTAATAGTCTGGTTGTGAGGATTAAATGAGATATTTTATATAAATTGCTAAGCTTGGCTTTAGGCACATATAGAAAGCAATCCATAATTGAGGCTCTTGTCTTTGCTAATTAAGGATAGGATATTAAGCGAAAATGGAAGTGTCCTTTTTGTGGAGGAGGATGATATACTGAAACATTTAAACGTATTATTTCCTGTAACTAATTTCTAATGAGATTTCAATGTGTGCTTGCTGTCTGATTCCCCAAGAGAATGGATTTTCTCCCTCACTTTATCACATAGATATTGCCTGAATAAGGTCCTAATACCTGTAACTGAATTCACTTTTAGGATTGCACTATCCTTCAAGAGGCAGCAAAATACATTAATAAAGAGTGTTAGTTCTAAACTCAGATTTCAAGTTCTAGCTGGGTTACTTATCAGCTGTGTGACCTTGATCAACCTGTTTCTGAATCTGTGAATGTTAGCCAGTGATATTCCTTTCTAGGGACATTATGCTGGGAATGAGATGATTTATATAAAATACTTAGCAGAGAAGATGGCATAGAGCAAGTACCTAATACATGTTACTTTAATCATGATGATTACACAGACTATTGGGATTGGGGTCAGATGACCTGAGTTTATATCTGTGTTCTGTTGCTTTTAATCTTACTGAGCCTCGGTCTCCTCATCCATAAAATTGGGCTAATAATATTCTCTTCACACAGTTGTTATGGTGATTTTAACGTATGTGAAAGTTCATAGAATATTGCCTAGAACCTGTAAAATATTAAATACGTGTTAAAATTATTTTCTTTTATTTGCGGTATCTGTGGCCCTAGGCAAGTTGATCTGCCTCTCATATTGGTTATGCCTCCTACTTGGCCTGTTATAGTTAACATCAAAAAAAAAAAAACAGGGTTTCCCTGGTGGCGCAGTGGTTGAGAGTCCGCCTGCCGATGCAGGGGACACGGGTTCGTGCCCTGGTCCGGGAAGATCCCACATGCCGCGGAGCGGCTGGGCCCGTGAGCCATGGCCGCTGAGCCTGCGCGTCCGGAGCCTGTGCTCCGCAACGGGAGAGGCCACGACAGTGAGAGGCCCGCGTACCGCAAAAAAAAAAAAAAAAAAAAAAAAAAAATGACTTCCCCTGATGACACAGCTTTCCTTACTGTCTCCTCAGAGAAGGACAACTCTCTGTTGTAGAGCTTAGAGACTAGATTGTCATTCTCTTCCCCCCCACAGTGCTGCTTCTAAGACATTTCTCCTAATTAAAAAAAAACAAAAACAAAACAACAACAAAAAAAACCAAAGCCTCAGCTTGTATGAAGTATGTGCCAACAAACTGTACTATCCTGGCTGTCATAATCATCTATTAAATCTCATTCATTTCTCCTCATTTCCTGAATGTTTTTGCTTGCAGCCTCCTATTTTTCTGTCACTATTCTTGTCATTATTTTTGGAGATTTGAAAAGTCCCATAGCTCATCTGCCCGAATCCCAATTAGGGAAAAAATCTGCTTTATGGTGATAAATCCCTCTTGATCATAATGACTTTTTAAAAATACGTTGCTGGAATCTATTTGCTAATATGAGGTAGAACTTAAGATCTTAAAAGAAATGTGCTTCTAGTTACTTTTGGGTAAATTTTCCATATCTGATTTTTGTATTAGGACTCTTCTAATTTTTTAATACATTGGAAAATAACTGATGTCTTTCTAAGGTGTATATCTTTGATTATATTTTCTATTTTCATAAAGCTACTTGTATTCTCTACTCAAAACAGGAGTAAATAATGGCTGCACATAACTAATCAATAATCAGCCATTTTGTCCAGATTTTCAAATGTGTTGGTATAAAGCTACCATGGTATTCTTTTGTAATTAAAAAAAAAAACCTCTGTTTTATAGCTAGTCCCATCACTATCATATTTGCCAAATATTGCTTATTTTATTGGTCTTTCTAAAGAACAAGCTTTTTGTTTTATTTGTCAAGTTTACTGCTTTTCTTCTCTATTTTTGACTTTTCTCTTGATTAATTTTGTCCTTCCACTCTTTGGGATTTACCTTGTTCTTTTTCTATGTCTACTGTTCATTTCCTGTAGCTTCAAGAGCCATTTTCAACAACTCAACAAGCTCTGCCAGCTGTGTCATGGCCACTTCATCATATGCCATTAAAACTTAATCTCATACACTGGGTGAAGACTCAGCAGTCTTATTTTGCTTTCAAAATTGTTCTATGGCCTTGGATCCTCCTTCTCCTAAATTAGCACTATCATCAGGGAAGATTCTAGTGGGCCTAGAATTCTAGGCTTGCCTTTCCTGCAGTTTCATAATAAAAGAAAAAACATTTCCACCCTGTTTTTGATGTTGATCGAAAATTTAGCAACACTTCTTTGCACTATATTCAAATCCCAAAATATAAGCAAGCCTTCATGCACACAGGCTCACTAAAATGTCATAATTTTAAACTATGTATGACCTTGAACAATGACCTTTCCAAATACTCCACACTCTTCTTAGGTGTTCAGACTTTTTCATTCCTACAACATCTTTTACACATGGTCGATTTGTGTCATAAGTTCTTCCTCACTCCCACTTCTGAGTATATATCCAAAGGAAACATCATCATTATTAGAAGGGATATCTGTACTCCCATGTTCATTGTAGCATTATTCACAAGAGCCAAGGTATGGAAACAACACAAGTGTCCATAGTAGATTAATGGATAAAGGAAATATGGTATATGTATACACAATGGAATATTATTCAACCTTAAAAAAGAAAATCCTATCATTTAAGTCAACATGGATAAAACTGGAGGACACTATGCTAAGTGAAATAAGACAAAGACAAATAGTGCATGATGTCACTTATATGTGGACTCTAAAAAAGTAATGAAATAAATCAACTCTTCCCTCCCTGGACATTTTCCTCAGCAGAATCTAGCAGCCTCTACTATGAGTCTTATCTTTTTTTTTTTAGTGTTTGTACCAGATCACAACCCCAGGGAACCTATGTATTTACCGATGTATATCTAGATTAAACTTTACCATTGTTCTTTTTCTTTGCAATTCATTCCATCCACTTCTGGCATCAGAACCTCATTTTTCCTTTGGAGAAGTCCTTGTGATTCAGGTAGGCTGTGTGTCTCCTCCCTAGGCTGTGTGACTTGGGGCTGGCTAGACACAGTGTTTTATATATACTCTATATGTCTTAAGTACTTATTTCTCTGTTTTCTATCATTTTCCCTCCACATTTTAGTGTAGTTATTTTTTAATTGACATTTGTAATCCTTTCTTTTGTTTGACTAAAGTACTGTTCAACCGATCTTCTGAGTGCTTAATTTCAGCATTTTTAATTCCAGAAGTTTCTTTTGGTTGCATTTCACAGACAATTTTTGCTTAAATTGTACATGTTGTCCTTTTTTTAATACATTAATCATAATTTTAAATAATAGTTTCATTGAGATATAATTTACTTTCCATATTATTTAAAGTGTACAATTTAATGTGTTATGCATCTACCACCACAATCAATTTTAGAACTTTCATCCACACCCACAAAAGAAAAAGAATCTATTATAGGTCACTCACTCCCCCATTTCTCCAAACCCTAGGCAGCCACTAATATACTTTGTCTCTACAGATTTGTCTAGACTGGACATTGCATACAAATGGAATCATACAATTACTTAGTATGTTTTCAAGGTTCATCCATGTTGTAGCATGCATCAGTACTTGATTTCTTTTTATGGTTGAATAATATTCCATGGTGTAGATATTACTATGTTTCATCTATCCATTCACAGTAAATGGCCATTTGGGGTATTTCCACTTTGGGGCTCTTATGAATAATGCTTCTGTGGTTGGATTTACGTGCAAGTTTTGTATGCAGGTCTAGATTTGTTTTTTAAATTAACAGACTATTTCGGAGCCGTTTCTGGTTTACAGAAAAATTAAGCAGAAAGGACAGAGTTCTCATACCTCCTTACCTCTCTACCCAGTTTCCCCTATTATTAATATCTTACATTAGCGTAATACATTTGTTATAGTTAATGAACCAATATTGACACATTATTACTAACGTCCATGGTTTACTTTAGACTTCACTCTTTGTTTTGTACATTATATGATTTTTGACAAATGTGCAATAGCCTGTATCCACCATTACAGAACCATACACAGGAGTTTCTCTGCCTTTAAAATTCCGGGCTTCACCCATCCTTTTCTCCCTCCCCACAACCTCTGGCAACCACTGATCTTTTGACTGTCTCCACACTTTTGCCTTTTCCTAAATTTCATATAGCTGCAATCATATAATATGCATGTAGCCTTTGCAGATTGGCTTTTTTTTCACTTAGCAATATGCATTTAAGCTTCTTCCATGTCTTTTCATGGCTACATAGCCTTTTCTCTTTATTGCTGAACGCTATTCCTTTGTACCGATATACCATAGTTCGTTTATCCATTCACCTATTGAAAAACATCTTGGTTGATTTCAAGTTTTGGCAATTATGAAAGAGGCTGTTATAAACATCCACGTGCAGGTTTTTATGTGGATGTAACTTTTCAGTTCCTATGGGTAAATACCAAATAGCATGATTACTAGATCATTGTATGGTAAAAGTATGTTTAGTTTTGTAAGAAATTGCCAAGTATCCTCTTAGCAACAAATGAGAGTTCCAGTTGTTCTGCATCGTCAACCACTTTGGTATTTCAGTATTTGGATTTTAGACATTTGAATAGGTGTGTAGTGGTATCTCATTATTGTTCTAATTTAAAATTCCCTGATGACGTGGAATGTGTAGCATCTTTTCATATGCTTATTTGCCGTGTGCCTATTTTCTTTGTTTAATCATAGTTGTTTTGTTTTTTAACCAAGGCCTACTAACTCTTGTCCTCCTGTGTCTATTTATATTTTCTTTTTTCCTTCTTTCTTTCTTTTTTTTTTTTTATCTTTTGATCATTTAGTCTTTTTCCTGGTATGTCCAATTATTTTTATATTAAAATTGGGCTTAACTTATTTTAGGAAACTATAAAGATATTCAGGATGTTGTTATCGTTCAGGATGTTGTTATCGTTCAGGATGTTGTTCAGGATGTTGTTATCGTTCTCTTGAAAAGATTTCCTTTTGCCCATGGCAGACAGTTACTATAGGGACTGGAAATCTTAGTCCATTCTCAGTTTGAGCTCATTCAAAGCCGTTTTTCACTCTGTGTGAAGGTTGCTCTATTTCTGTCTTGTCCTTCCTCTACGGGTGTTGCCCTTTGGGATTACCATGTGAACGTTTAGATTCTCCCTATTCCCAACTACCCTTATATTTGTTAGGCTTTAAATGTAATGATTCCCCCAGCCCTGTGAGACTAAGGATACGTGTAGCTTGTCATTCCATTAGTTGTTGCCTTTAGCTTGAGCTCTTGCCGTTTGGCTTCTGTGGTTAGAGTCTTTTGAACTCCTTGGCTTTTCAGCTCCTAGGCTGTATGAGTTGAATCAGCAAATGCCCCAAGGAGAAAAGCTGCACCAAATGTCAAGCTTGCGTCTGTGTTTCCCTTCTCTCCAGAACTTGGCCCACATGTCTCGGTGTGTGTCTAACATTCGGATGCTGGCGAAGAGATGTTTTCTTACTTTATCCGGGTTTTCTAAAATTTCTTTAGACTTCACCTGATCTTATGTTATTATTGAAGTATCATCTCAATTATCCCTAGGAAGAAAATTTACAATTTTATGTTTTATTTTTTTATTTTCTATATTACCTCAGTTTCTGTAGAGACCTTTTACCTGATTCTTCAGTCTATTTCCTGTGTTACCAGTAAGATGGAGATAGGTGGAGGCTAAGAATATTGGGGGGGAAATCACTGATGAATGATATGTCTCGCTCTTTTTGCTTTTCCTCTCCTTATTTACTCTGGCAGCCTACATTTGCCCTTCTTGATTTGACCCAGTTGCCCAAATACGCAACCCACTCTGGCAAAGACCTGACTTTACTCTCATAAATGTCTGCATGTTAGGATTAGCTAGATGATGAACACCATGCCAAAGTTTTTTGTGTGACCAGTCAGAATGGCCATCATTAAAAAATCTACAAACAATAAATGCTGCAGAGGGTGTGGAGAAAAGGGAACCCTCTTGCACTGTTGGTGGGAATGTACATTGATACAGCCACTATGGAGTACAGTATGGAGGTTCCCTAAAAAACTAAAAATAAAACTACCATACGACCCAGCAATCCCACTACTGGGCATATACCCTAAAAAAACCATAATTCGAAAAGAGACATGTACCACCATGTTCACTGCAGCACTATTTACAATCGCCAGGACATGGAAGCAACCTAAGTGTCCATCGACAGATGAATGATGAAGAAGATGTGGCACGTATATACAATGGAATATTACTCAGCCATAAAAAGAAATGAAATTGAGTTATTTGCAGTGAGGTGGATGGGCCTAGAGACTGTCATACAGAGTGAAATAAGTCAGAAAGAGAAAAACAAATACCGTACGCTATCGCAGATATATGGAATCTAAAAAAAAAAAAAAATTGTTCTGAAGAACCTAGGGGCAGGACAGGACTAAAGACACAGACATAGAGAACGGACTTGAGGACACGGGGAGGGGGAAGGGTAGGCTGGGATGAAGTGACAGAGTGGCTTGGACATATATACACTACCAAATGTAAAATAGATACTAGTGGGAAGCAGCCACATAGCACAGGGAGATCAGCTCCATGCTCTGTGACCACCTAGAGGGGTGGGGTAGGGAGGGTGGGAGGGAGGGAGACGCAAGAGGGAAGAGATATGGGGATATATGTATATGTATAGCTGATTCACTTTGTTATAAGCAGAAACTAACACAGCACTGTAAAGCAATTATACTCCAATAAAGATGTTAAAAAACCAAAAAGTTAGATAGTAAAAAATTCAAAAGAATTGCCCACACTCCTCCAACAGATTCTCTAACATTTAGCAGAACAGAATTCACACTGAATCTGGTTTATGAGTAAAAGACAAGTCAACTTTAAAGTGGTTCACAGATGACAACATTTCTTTTCCATGTGCCTGCTTTGGAGCCATATTTCTGCTGACCACTCAAAACTTTCCTCTTGAGTATTCTGTGATATATTAGAACCAGGAATAAGGGATGTTAGTGCTGGAAGGGTCAGCCAGTGGTCTGGGATTTAATTCACATATCCTTTCTGCACCAGGCTCTTTAAGATCATTGAGTTAGCCTAAGAATTTTGAAGCTGTAGAATTCAAGACAGTGCATTACAATATGCCAATATTACTATTCTCCTGCTCTGACATTCTCCACTGGTGGACAGATGAAGGAGAAGGAAGGGCAGTCACCAGTAACTGAGAGTAAATGAAACTGGAATATTATAATTCAGTATCATTTGAGTGACTGAATTGGCTGGCAGAGTGTTCTGCAGTTAAGGGTGAGGAAAGATTAATTCTGCACATGACACCACTACTGTATTTATACAGGTCTACTGGGACAGTTGTTTACCTTGAATTGTTTTCTTCATTCATTTCAGTCAGACAGTTGTGTTGACTGATTTTCCTTTTTGATGTATGAAATGACTGACTGAATTTACCATTTAATTTCCACTAATGCACTGTAAAAACAATACATTACTTAAATTGGATTGGAAGGTATGAAAATGTTTACCCCAGAACTAGAAAGGCCAGATAAATCATACGAAACATTTGACTGTGAGTGTTAGAAAGCTACTGAGGTAGCCATGACCTAGAAAAGTAAAATAGAGAAAGAAACTCACTGAAGTGAGAACAATATTCTGCACATGCGTTTCTAGCCCAGTCATTTAGAAACTACTGATGAAGAGCAAAAGTCTGAGAAACCAAATATGGCTCCTAAGAGGTAGAAAAGCCAGTAGGTCTTAGGACAATGTCATAGGACTAAGGAAACCAGAGTTGGAATTGAGAAATAACAAGGCAGCTAGAATTTTAAGGACCAAAATCACAGAGGGAGTAAAGATTCAGAGAACGGAGCTGGATTCAGCAACAGTGTTCCCTTGCAGTATTTTCCATGTATAATAGGTAGACAAGACAAGATGCTAAGAAGTCAAACAAAAGCTAACTGAAGTCAAAGCAAAGACTTAGTTGGCTCATAATGCTGAAGAGACAAAATTGGGGTTCAGAACCTATGAAAGATTTGTGGCCCAATGGAAAACTAATGATATGCATTAGGACATTGGAAGTCTCTACATATGTGTGTGTGTGTGTGTGTGTGTCTGTGTGTGTCTGTGTGTCTATGTGTTAGGAAGGTTGATGCAACATCTACATTGAACCTCATAAAGAAGGAAAATGAGTATGAAGTTGGTCCAGTGACTGAGGTGATCTTCCCCTCTGCTCCCTACCTAAGAATAGGAAATTCTCTCCTCAAGAAAATACAGTTGACCCTGGAACAATGTAGGGGTTAGAGACGCTGACTCCCTGTGCAGTCAAAAATCCCCATATAACTTTATGGTCGGCCCTTCTTATCTGTGGTTCTGAATCTGAGGATTCAACCAACCACAGATCGTGTAGTACTGTATTACTTATTGAAAAAAAATCCATGCATAAGTGGATCTGTGCAGTTCAAACCCAGGTTGTTCAAAGGACAACTGTAAAGTCATTCAGATTCTCTACAACTTGTCATATCCCAAGTCTGGTATTCACTGAAGAACCACCAAGACTACCAAGAAAAGAAGAACTAGAATAAAAAACAAAGAAGAATCAGAATCATAGATGACCTAAACGTTCAAGTTCATACATATTTTGGTAAATATTATCAAGTTCAAGAAAATAGATGACAAGGTGAAGAATTTAACTTGACAACTAGAAACTATAAACTGATTGAAGTTGAACTGATAGAATTAAAAATTATACGAAATTTAAAACTCGGTAGTGGATTGGACACAGGTAAACAGAGGTAAGTGAACTGGAAGATAGAGTAGTAACAATATTAAGACTAAAGCATGGGAAACGAAAAGAATAAAAAGTACACAAAAGCGCATTTGAGACATATGGGCCACAATAAACATTTTTATCATATGTGTAAACTGGAGTCCAAAGAAAAAAGGAGAGAGAGATTGGGATGAAAACAATATTAACAGCTGAGAGTTCTCTAAAACTAAAAAGAATATATGGAGCCTTAAATTCAATAAGCACTAAAAAAAAAAGCAACAAGAACAAATACAAAGAAAACCACACCTAAGATCACCACAGTACAATTCATGAACAGCAAAGAAAAACATGACATCTTAAAAGCAGCCTGAGGAAAAAGATTACTTTCAAAGGAACAATAGGATTGAGATTACAGCTTACTTCTCAGCGAAACTGACTGGATACTAGAAAATAATGGAATAACATTTTTAAGTGCTAAAGAAAAGAACTGCGCATTGGGAATTCTAGAGGCAGAGAAAATGTTGTTTGGAAGGAAAGATGAAATAAGGAAATTTGCGAACAAAATTTAGAAAATATGTTCTCATCAGAACTGACTGAATTAAATTCTAAAGGGAGACCTGCAGGCAGAAGGAAGATTATCACAGATGAAAATAAGGACTTTATAAAGAATTATGTATAACAGAAAGCATAAATAAGTGGATAAACCTAAATAAAATCTAACAGCAAAAAAGAGTAATAATAAAATATATCAAACATTAGAATGCATTACAACAAAAGGAAGAGGAAAAAGTAGTAAAAGAAATTTAAGATCTCAGCATTGCTTGAGAAGAAGTAAAAGAGCTAATAAGTCATGGTACATGTGTAACTGCTACTTATGTAAAAATAAGCTAATACAAGGGAAAATGGAATTTGAAGAAATCTCAAAGGAAGAAGGAAGAGCAAAAGGAACATAACAAGGTGGGACAAATAGTAAGCAAGGAGTAAACGGTCTATAAGAAAATACATTAACTGTAAATACTGAAATTAAAGGACAAGGATTATTGAAACAAACCAAAAACCTAATTCTATGCCACCTACAAGAGACAAGAGTCAGATTGAAAATGAAAGGATTCAAAAATTATGTCATAACAACAATAAGTAAAATTGCAGAAGATTTTTTAATGTTAACATAGATTTGAAAGCAAAAAGTATCACTGGCGATAAGGCAGGATAATAAAACCCACTGTTACTTTACAAGGAATATATTATAAGTCTAAACTTCAATGCAGTATATGAAGGGAAATTCCAAAAATCTAAGTAGAAATAGAAAAATCTAAATTACCTAGATCAGTAACATAGAACCACAACAACAAATCAGCAGATTATAGAAGATCTGAATACCATCATTAAAAACTTTGGCCTAAATTTACATAAAACACTGCACCGACAATGATGGAATATATATATTATGCAGAAATTTTTAGGTGCACATGGCACATTTATAAAATTGACTATATTCTGGTTATAAAACAAGGCTCTGAATAAGCAAGAAATTTAAACCTGTATAACCAATATTTTACCAAATAGTTGGATATTAAAAACATACTTCTGATCATTATGTAGGTCAAAGATAAAGTCGCAATGGGAATTAGAATTTTATTAATTGAATGATAATGAAAATATGCCATAACAAAACCTGTGGGTTGCAAATAAAGCTGTGGTCACAGAGAAGTTTATGTATTCCAATTATACTCTCTAAATGTAAAACGGAAAGGAATAAAGCAACTAGAAGATAACCTATCACCCTGAGGTAGGCAGCTCCTGAACTGTACCTGGTGGGGAAGGCAGGGCAGAACTTCAGGAGGCCAGCTGAGAGCACGGTGAACACCATGTCAGGAGCAGTCTCCAAGAAAGAGAATTTAATGTACAAAGGGATGACTAAAATATATTTAAGAGCTAGCACCCTGACCCCTCTTAAGGATGACTTATGTTGCTGGGGAAAAAATAAGAAGTGCTCGATGTAGAAGGTGAATAGCTTTATAATTCCCAGGAGAATCTTGGTACCAGGACCACACAATGAAGAACTTGGAGTCCCCGTGGCTAGTCCAGCAGAGAGAAAAGGAGAAACAGAGATGCGAGAGAAAATAAAGGGAACTCTTGGTGCAATTTGGTGCTGCTGCAGGCCCAAGTCCAGGTATGTGCTCTCTATCTCCACATCTTAAATAAAAGCCACCATGTTCCTCAGTCTTTCAGATACTTAGAATTTCTCTTTAGAACCTGAAAATGGGGTCAGGTCTCCCGTCTGCATTGCTACAGTACAAAATAGAGGCAGGATGTTTGAAATAGTTCTCCATCTGGCAGAGGAGGCCTTGAAGCTGTGAGCCACTCGCTGCAAACCAGCAGGACATGAAGGATTCTTGAGCAGATCTGAAGCTACTGGGAGGCCTTTGAGGAGTTAAATCCCATAGTAAATACTGTACCTTCAATGGCCCCTTCTCCCTCTCTGTCCAGTCTTCCTCCACTCCCGTGGGGGCCCAAAGGGGTTAAATGAGCACTCTGATGTAATCAATATAGCAAATTACTGGTATCTTCTATGGATTATTGAGATCATAAATGCCCTATATACAGTATTATGTAGAAAGCAAGAGAGTTGATATAATACTTATATAAAACCGTGAAGGTGGAACTATCGTCCTTGGTCCTTACCATATAAACACACACACATAGACACACACACACTTAATGGAGATTGAAAATTTACTTATTTATTATTTTCCAAACCAATAGATGCACACCTAAATCTCCAATGGTAATGTCTATGATAAGCTTTTTTAGTCAGGGTATCATATGTAGACATAGCAGTTTCAATTCAAAATCAGGCTACCACCTGTTAAATATACAGGAGTCCATGTTTATGTGCCATGATCCATCACTGTTGTGCTAAAGCCATGTAAGCAAATTAAATGGGGATATCTAGGAATCACAACTACTACATTTTCCATATCTTTGACAGTAATACACATCTCTTCAATAATTCCAGAAATGCAGTATTGCTGTTGATTTCAAGCTTGTTGGAATGGGAGACAAGTTCAGTTCAGTTTCATTTGGCTTTCCTACACAAATTTGAAAAGCAAGACAAGGGGTGTTCTATCACTAACTGTGTTTTTTCCACTTATATATCAGGAACGGGATAAATATCCACAAATTTCATTATGAACCAGTGAGCACACTGTGAGTTGGGCTTGGGTCAGAACTCAGCTTATCACCTGGCCTCCATATCTCTCATGCTAACAACTTGAGAGGGTATCATTTCTGTTTAATAGATGGTATTGATACCTCAGACCACTTATCTAGATGTTTTTGAAGTGTCTGAATGTTACCCCAGGTCAGTGTCAGATTCAATAATTCAGTTGCTGATTCAAGACTCTTATAAGATACACATATGCATGTGCATGTGCACACACACACACATCCATTCATTCATCTATCTGTCATCTACCTATCTATATCTATAAATATTTTTTGACATAGCATTAAGTGAAAGAAGTGTGAGAACATTTCCCAGTTTGTGGATTTTCAATTTTCCCTTGTGAAGACTGAGTTGCTATATTTATAGAAGCTTGAGAAGCTGGAGTTACTAGGTCTTAATGATTCATACATTTTATCATAGTAAATATCTTTTAATCCCTGATAGTATTTTTGACTTCTTTTTCTGATATTATTATAACTAAATCCATTTCTTTTTGATCAGTATTCTCCCCTTAGATTCTTTGTCACTCATACTTCAGACTTTCTATGTCCTGTTAAATTGGGTATGTCATAAATAAATAATAATTGTCTATTTAGCTAAATTAAATCTTACGTTTAATGTATTTATTGTGGTTTTAATTAGCCCTTCAGATTCTTGGGTTTCGCGTCTGTGGATTCAATCAACTTGGATTGAAATTTCCATTCATTTTACTACTACATTTTATATGAGGGACTTGAGCATCAGCAGATTTTGGTATATGCAGGGGCTCCTGGGACCAATCCCCCTCAGGTACCAAGGGATGACTGTAATCTTCTGCTGTTGGATAAGTACTTTATAAATGTCAGTGAGATACAGTTGATAATGATGGTGGTTCAGTTCAACTGTATGCTCACTGATTTTCTGTAAGCAGAATCTGTCAATTACTGATAGAGGTCTGTTGAGGTCTCCAACTATAATAATAGAGCTGTTTATTTCATCTTGCCATTCTATCTGTTTTTGCCTCACTTATTTTGGTACTTTGCTGTTATGCACATACACATTAAGGATTAAGTCTTCTTAGAAAATTGACCCCCTTTTCGTTATGTAATGCTCTCTCTATCCCTGATAATTTTCCTTGTTTGAAGTCTGCTTTGCCTGACATTAATATAGCTACTCCAGCTTTCCCTTCATTAGTGTTAGTGTGGTATAGTTTTCTTCATCACTTTACTTATAATCTATGTCTTTCTTTTTAAAGTGGGTTTCTTGCAGACAACATATAGTCAGTTGTTTTTTTTATCCCCTCTGTCATTTTCTGTTTTTAATTTTTATAGTTGCATTTAATCCATTCACATTTAAAGTGATTATGTGTATAGTTGGATTAATCTCTCCCCTTTCTGTACTGTTCTCTATTCATTGCACTTCTTATTTTTTAATATTCTACCCTTTTCTGCCTTATCTGGTTTAATTAGGCATTTTATATGATTCTGTTTTCTCTCATTTCTTAACAAATCAGTTATACTTCTTTTTAAAAAATGATTTTAGTGGTTGCCCTAAGGATGGCAACATGTATTTACAACATGTATTTACAAGTCCACTTCTAAATAGGTCTATATTATTTTATGAGTGTGTAGGTACCTTAAAATATTTCGTATTCATCCCTTCTAACATTGATGTCACTCATTTCACTTATCAATAAGCTATACTCATCCAATATATTGTTGCTGTTGTTAGTTTGAACACTTATATTAAATCAAGTAAGAAAAAGAAAAGTAAAAGGGTTTATTTTACCTTTATGTGTTCCCTCTCTAATGCCCTTCATTTCTTTACATAGATCTCAGTTTCTAACCTGCATCATTTTCTTTCTCTAAACTTTAAAAAAATTAAACTTCTTTAAACATTTTTTGAAAGGCAGATCTACTGGTGAAAAATTCCTCATTTTTGTTCATTTGAGAAAGTCTTTATTTCTCCTTCATTTTTGAGGAACAATTTTCCTTAATACAGAATTCTAGCTTGGTGATTCCTTTATTTCAACATTTTAAATATTTCTCTCCACTCTCTTTTTGCTTGCATTGTTGATGACAAGAAGTCTGCTATAAATCTTATACTTCTTTCTTCATAGGTAAGGTGTTGTTTTTCTGTGTGTGTGTTTCAAGATTTTTTCTTTGATTTTCTGTAGTTTGAACACAACATGCCAGGTGAAAGTTTTTTTATTATTTATCCCACTTGGACTCCTCTGAGTCCTTGATCTATGGTTTGGTGTCTGTCATTATTTTTGAAAAATTCTTAGCTATTTTCACCTCACAAATTATATCAGTATTGTGAACTGAAATCCCATGTTTTTTATTACCAATTCATACTCTCCTCTAATAAGCCATTCATCATAGAAGACCTGCCACCTTACACTTCCTCTAGATCCACCTCTGCTGAGACCATTGCATCAAAGTGAGAACTAATCTCGAACTGATATTTCCAATTTTCTCTTTGCACAGTGCTGAGTAGTGGGAACTTTAATCGTAACTGATCGATTTTTGTATTTTATGTAGTGTGCAGAATGTTTATTTGCACAAAACATAAATAACGTGTGTATATATATGTGCATGTATATGTTATATATATGTGTGTGTGTGTGTGTGTATGTATATATATATATATATATATATATATATATATATATATATATATAAATGTTATGATTCCTTGCTTCGAAGGATGGAATCTAGGGCAACAAGAAAGGGGGGAGTGATACATGGTCTTCCTCTTAACTTTACCTTTTTTTCTCTCCTTTTCTTTTTTTACCTAAGTTATTTATTTAATTCATCTCCTGCTACAAGAAAAGTGATGCAAAATCAGTCTACTGGTCATCATTTGATACAAATAACGAACATGGGCTTAAGGTCCTATACATTTTACTGGTCCATGTGCAAGAATAGTCCAAATCTGAGCTGTGGTCCATGATGTAGAACAATGGTCCAGGTTTTCTTTATTCATCTTCATTGCAGGTCAGAAGTGGCTTCAAATGAGGGTTATAGAATAAAGAATGGTTACCATATCTCTAGGAAAAGGGCTTGGACCTGACGCAGAGATGGGGATAGACAAAAACTTGGGTTCTTATGTTTTCTCTGGTGCAAACAGGAAGGCGTTCAGCAAGCTGACTCCCACCCTGGGGAACATGACAAAGTAAATAGGGGCCTTCCAAGTGTGAGCTAAGCCCTCCTTGCTTGAGGCACCTCTAGACATGGGAAGCCCCAGATGTGGTTGGGACATACCTAGAACCCCAGAAACCCAGAGTCTAGCCACCACTCCATTTTCGACCTGATTGAAAGCTATCATTGCCTCTTTATTATTCTAGAGATTATAAAGAAATTATTATTCCTGATTAAAAACAGAATTATCAAATTTAAAATCATTGTGATAGCAGTAAGCAGCAAGTTATATTCCTTAGAAAATCAATGCAATGAAATACATACTCGGCATACATACATACTCAATTTTTCTCAGAATTCAGAAGAAAATAATAGAAACTAGGTGTGATGAGAAAAGAGTTAAGTGAAAGAAGGTGGAAAATAAAATCCAATCTACAGAAAATTGTAACTTCATGAAACAGTCACTTTTACAAATTACAAGATTTTTTTTAATCCAGAAAGTGACATAGTTATTTATCAGTTACTAGTTTCAGATTCCTTTCGACATTTCTGAAGACACAAGTCAAGATGAAGCTGATAATTGCCCAATATTTGATCTGATAAAAACATAATGCTGCAAACGAAGGAGAACTTTCCTCTGGTGAATGGTGGACTGAGGGGGGGGGAAAATGAAGCACGTTTTCACCTCGTGGAACTGAGAATGCATGAAGAAACGTTGATAAAATATTTGATTAACTTAACCACAGATGTTCACAAACTGAGTTTTAAATAGATATTTATGGTTTTCCAAAGCAACCGAAGCAGCAGCCCATCTTCATGGGATCAGCTAGTGAGTATCAAAATTATTTAATACACTCTATCCCCTACTGTCAAAAGTGAATACACTCAAGTGCTTGGCATTCTGTAGAATAGTGGTTAAGGAGAAACTTGAAATGTGTTTTCTCTTGTCCAGCAAGTTAACATTTTCTGTTAGGTTTCTGTTTTCTCTCGAAGGACCTACTCTTCTCTTGATGGTAAGTTATTCTCTTTAAGGACACACTGTCCCCCCGCCCCTCACCTCAACTACAGTAGTATACTTTATTCAGAGATTTCTGTAGGGCACAAATATCATGATATGATAATGCAAAATACATATGTACATTTTAGTTAGCAGATGGTTGGTCTCCTTATATAGATTTTAAAATACAAATCAAAATAAAATTCAGATGGAATAAGGACTTAAATATATAGAGCATAAAATTACTGAAATAATACAGGAGATAACTGAAACTCTGAGTTACACAATAAAAGCAGACATAATGATTTGGTTAAACACCAAAAGCTTCAAAAAGTTTAAACAAATCTCAAAATAGAGAAATAACTTCTGCAATGCAAAATAATCAATATAGGGGCAAGAGATTTCATTAAAAAATAAAGGTAAATATTATATTGAATAAATGCCAGGAAGAAGAAATTCAGGAAAGCAAATGTAAAAAATGTGATAAATACAATGAAATGCTCAAACTAACCAGTGTTCAACAAAACAATTTAAAATAAAAATAATATGAATGTTTTGTCTATATGTTTAATTCATGAAATTTGTTAAATGTAAACTATTCAAATTGATGGAAATATAAACATTGGACTAATATTCTGTATTGTTTTGGATTTTGCTTTCTATTTGATGGTAAGATTTAGAGACTTTTTCATGTCTGTTTATAGATTTATAACTTTTTCAAAATACCTTCATAGCACATATTCTGGATCCTTCAGAATTTATTTGTCATTCTTATGGGGATTTCGAGTTGTCCTCACTTGGTTGCTATGCCAGCAATTCTATACGAGAAAACCTTATCCATACAATTTGGTTTCGATGTGTTTTCTTAGCACTCATTAATTCTCCTGAAGAAACCTGCTCCTTTTCCCAAACTTTAATTCAGGAAACACAAGGATAGTCACCTAATTTTAGAACTTTGTTTTGTGTTATTGAGATCTGTATTGTTAATCTTACGATCTCACGGTTCTTCCTCAGTTTGGTCATATTTCCTTATGCTAACAAAATCTTCTTTTGAGAGGTAAAAAAATATTTTTTATTCTTACTGAAGATGCACTTAAAATATTTTTCATTAATTTTTACTTTTGTTGTTGGCACCAAATTACTGAGAAAAGGGCAAAAGAAACAACTTTATTCAGCCATATATAATTACAAATCAGTTTGTTGATATTTAGTAATATTGGTTCTTATTATCCATTATCCTAAATTAAAATTTAGTATATTTACAGACGCTCAGAAACACTAGGAAGTTAAAATTACGTATTATTTCTTTGCTCTTGAAATTACATTTGATAAGCTTTTGTATTTTTTTAAGGAACAATCTGTGTCTTCAGCACTTTTTGATGTAGCATTACATGAAGAACATTTTCCATGTTATTAAATATTTTTTGAAAGCATGTTAATACCTACAAAACATTCCATCTTATGCAAGTACCACATAATTTATCTGTGCCTTTATTACTTGATATTAAATGTGTTTCTATCCCCAAACATTCTATAAAAGCATTCTTGCACATTAATCCTTGTTAATTGCTTTATTTCTTTAAAATAATTCTTATAATGCTATATAAGTAAAGTATGCTGTGGGCACTCAAAACCATAGAGAAAACAGTACATCTAAATGTATTAGTGTTTAAGAATCATAACACATCGAGGGGGATTTTAAGTGAATGAACCTAGTGATTAATTTTAAGAACATAAAACTTGAGACAACCAGCTATTATGTGCTCCCTAATGTGAAGAAATAAGAAGTGTAGCACATCAACTATGAAGAACTCTTACCAATCAAATCTGAATCAAAACTGTAGTTCCCAATCACTAATTTGTTAAAAAAGAAAAACATGAAAATCGGAGAAATATGTTAAAAATAAAACAGGAATACACACAGAAAAATGCAAAATTTTGTTAACTCTACAAGGCAAATGACCACCCACAAGGAAGAATAAACGTCATGGAAAAAAGAGAGAGGGACAACCTATAGATTTAAAGACAAGAGAATAATCAACCAAGCTATCAATATTCTGAGCCCTGTTGGGATTCTGATTTCAATAAAACAACTTTGGAAATAAATTATGATACATCATGCAGATATATACACTGACTAGATTTTTTTAATATTAAGGGTTTATTGTTAAATTTGTGGGTGGATAGCTGGAAAAGCTTTTGTCTTATTTTGTATTTTTTTAGTCCTTATGCTATTTTTTCCCCGATGAAATGTTATGCTTAGGATTTTCATCTATACTATTCAGGGGTTAAAGTAACTCTGAAGTAATCCTAAAGTAACCTTAAAGTAATCGTGTTTTGGGCAGAGCCAAAACACGATTGGACATGTGTTGATCATTATTGATCTTCTCTATATTCACATATTTTTTGAGAATTTAAAATGCCACAAAAGGGAGCAACAGGAAATGAGTTTACTATTTTGGTGGGGAATAGATAATACAGTCTTGTTATATATATATATATGGTTTATCCTGAAGAGATTTGGGAAAGGAAGTGATATGATGGGATTCACAAGTGAGAGTGCACTCTTACGAACGTGGACATGAATTCATCCAGGAGCAAGGAGACCATTAATACCTTCCTCAATTTCTATAATTCCAGTCCCCTCTCTGTCACACTCTTATGGGCTATAATTTCTCTACAGAATGATAATAGAATGATAAAGAAAATAAGAATGAATTAAAAATGAGATGTGAAAGCCAAAGGGACTCCTTGGTAGAGGCAAAGAAGCCCTCGTTTTGCAGCAGGAGTGCAGAGAAAGCCAAACACGAGGCCTGAGATTTATTAGTCTGTGCGACTAACTTCAAAGGAGGTTAAACTTGGCAGATTTGTTATACCAAGGGCATTGCCCCCATTGGGAAAATCTGAAGCTTTAACACACAGAATCTAGACATGCGGATGATTGCTTCTGAAGATTTTGATTCTTTTGATTCCTCTGACTCTTCTAAGCCTGCAGAAGTGTTCCATTCCTTTTTGCTAAGAGCAGTCATCTCAATAATCCTGAAAGGCAGCAGATATACCACTCAAGATCTGCCCTCACTTTCCCTCCTGGCCACTTGGCTTATACCTAGGTTTTAAGTCAGAATATCAAGCAACTGAGGATGCACTTGGCTTCATAAACAAAGTACTGTAATTTAAAGATGCTGCAAATCTATCTGACATGTATCAGTAGCCATCTGGGATGTATGAGTGGCACTGTGTTAGAAGATTCTTTATCAAAGGGACTGGAACATAGAATTGGAAAGGGAAGAATTTATTTACCTGAGAATATTCTTTGGAGATAAAGGATTTAGTGTCCTGGAAAGAACCTCAGGAGATTGTACAAACTAATAAGGTGGCTCCCAGTACATGGCATGGTACACACAGTGGCCAAGCTGAGCAAAACTGAAATGCATGAACTGCAATGTCAGATGATGGATAAAGAAATTAAAAAGTTCAGACAAGTAGACATGCTAGAATGGATGTAATATGTACAGTCAGAAGATAAGCATGATGGTTATGTTCCTTGGGAAGGCCCAAGGACACAAAATTTATCAAGGCCATATGAATGGCCTGGTGAGACAGGAAGCAGCATCATTAAAAAGTTCAGGGGCTTCCCTGGTGGCACAGTGGTTGAGAGTCCGCCTGCCGATGCAGGGGACGCGGGTTCGTGCCCCGGTCCGGGAGGATCCCACATGCCGCGGAGCAGCTGGGCCTGTGCGTCCAGAGCCTGTGCTCCGCAACGGGAGAGGCCACAACAGTGAGAGCCCCGTTTACAGGAAAAAAAATAAATAAATTCAGTAGTGTCTCTACTTTTCATTTTAGGGCTGGAGATAGAAAATACTGTTACAGAATTTATCTAGCTGGAAACAATGTCCATGAATGGACTTTAAAATAGTAGAGTCTAGGTGGCAGCAGTTAACTGTCAGTAACCAGGTGGTACTTAACCACATATGTTGTGATCACTAGCAAAGTTGGAGTAATAGCCCTGGGAACCAGATACACAGGGACTTACAAGGATGGTTAATAGAATATGACCTCCCTAGGGGCAAAATAGATTGGTGTCTGACAAAGTCACTACTCAGCTTGAACCAGCAGAAGAAATCAAGGTCTGGTGATTGGGCGTCTGAGGATAGCCACCCTAATAAATATGTCATGATTCCTTGCACAGGTTTCAGACTGGGGACCATTGTTCAGAATCAGAGCCCACTAAACAGTGGTTCCAAGTGGAACAATTGCAGTACCATAGCATGTATACAAAGCAATGATTTGCTGAATTTTTCCTGAAGAAAATTATGGCCATTTACTCACTTGACTATAAATTGCGAGATGGGGATTACTCATATTTTTAGCACTGTTGGTATAGGTTATAGGGTTTCTGTGATATTGAACTACGAATACTTTGAAACATTATTGTGGCCTTCCTATATGTATGGGGGCATATGGGAGACAGGTAATAAATCACTTACATAGACCACCTGATGGTCATTTCCCTGGACCCTGAATTAATTGGTATTAACATACTTGGAAGTTAGTACAACTTCCAGATTGGGTCCTTGGTTGTAGATAACTACCAAAATAGGGAAAGCCACATGGAAGCCTCTGAAACTGTTCCTGTCATGAGAAAGTAAGTGAAAATATATAAATAAAAATTGTATCATATATGTATTATATAGAGTTTAGGAGATTTATATCAGCTATGAGTTTCTAACAGAAGCAAGGATGGTGGTCCTTATCACATCCCCAGTTAAGTTACCTAGCAATGATCTTGCAAAAACCAGATGGATCCTGGAAGGTGACTGTAGACCGCTGCAAGCTCAACCCAGTAGTTGCCCTGATTGAAGTTTCCATGATGGATGTGGTAACTTTGTTAGAACAGATAGAGCCTCAGGTTCTGGTATATGGACATTGTTTTGGCATATGCATTCTTTTCTATTTCAGTAAGAAAAGAGGATCAGGGAGAGTTTTTGCTCACTTCAAATGTGTAATAAACACTTGCAAATTTTGCTGTTGAGCTGTAATTCCTTTTCCTCTGCTATAATGTAGTCCAAAGGGATCTCGGACTATCTAAACATTGCAGAGCGCAGCACATGAATCCATTGCTTTCAGGATAGCATGTTAATCTCTTCAAATAGTTAGTACTATGAAGGCCTTCATGAGACACTGTTTAGAGGATGGAGTGGTCATGATGGCAGAGAGAGAGACCAACAGCATGGATTCCCACTAACTAAGGCTAATCTAGCTACTGCTACTGCCAAATGTCCAACCTGTAAGAAAAAGAGACCAAAACCAAGCTCCAAAATTACATAATTTCTTGAGATTTACTATCTACCTGGTAACAAGTTAACTATTTTGAATAGCTTCCATCCTGAGAATATCACTGGTCTTGTCACTAGAATAAATTATTATTATATATTTCTGCCAGTGTATATGGGTTTCAAAAACATTCCTGTTCTGCTAATTGTTTTTCAAAGAAATGAGTTTTATGGAAGGTGTGATGGTTTATTTTATGCCTCAACTTGACTGGGCCACAGGGTGGCCAGATATTTGGTCAAACATTACTCTGGGTGTATCTGTGAGGATGTTTCTTTTGTTTGTTTGTTTTTTTCTTTTTAACATCTTTATTGGAGTATAATTGCTTACAAAGGTGTGTTAGTTTCTCCTTTATAACAAAGTGAATCAGCTATACATATACATTTATCCCCATATCTCCTCCTCCTTGAGTCTCCTTCGCACCCTCCCTATCCCAGCCCTCTAGGTGGACACAAAGCACCGAGCTGATGTCCCTGTGCTATGCAGCTGCTTTCCCCACTAGCTAGCTATTTTATATTTGGTGGTGTATATATGTCCATGCCACTCTCACTTCGCCCCAACTTACCCTTTCCCCCTCCCCATGTCCTCAAGTCCATTATCTACGTTTGCGTCTTTATTCCTGTCCTGCCCCTAAGTTCTTCAGAACCATATTTTTTTTTAGATTCCATATAAATGTGTTAGCATATGGTATTTGTTTTTCTCTTTCTGACTTACTTCACTCTGTATGACAGTCTCTAGGTCCATCCACCTCACTACAAATAACTCAATTTTGTTTCTTTTTATGGCTGAGTAATATTCCATTGTATATATGTGCCACATCTTCTTTATCCATTCATCTGTCGATGGACACTTAGGTTGCTTCCGTGTCCTGGCTATTGTAAATAGAGATGCAGTGAACATTGTGGTACATGACTCTTTCTGAATTATGGTTTTCTCAGGGTATATGCCCAGTAGTGGGATTGCTGGGTCGTATGGTAGTTCCAGTTTTACTTTTTTAAGGAAGCTCCATATTGTTCCCCATAGTGGCTGTATCAATTTACATTCCCACCAACAGTGCAAGAGGGTTCCCTTTTCTCCACACCCTCTCCAGCATTTGTTGTTTGTAGATTTTTTGATGATGGCCATTCTGACCAGTGTGAAGTGATACCTCATTGTAGTTTTGATTTGCATTTCTCTAATGATTAGTGATGTTGAGCATCCTTTCATATGTTTATTGGAAATCTGTATATTTTCTTTGGAGAAATGTCTCTTTAGGTCTTCTGCCCATTTTGGGGTTGGGTTGTTTGTTTAATTGGTATTGAGCTGCATGAGCTGCTTGTAAATTTTGGAGATTACTCCTTTGTCAGTTGCTTCAATTGCACATATTTTCTCCCATTCTCAGGGTTGTCTTTTCATCTTCTTTACGGTTTCTTTTGCTGTGCAAAATATTTTAAGTTTCATTAGATCCCATTTGTTTATTTTTCTTTTTATTTCCATTACTCTAGGAGGTGGGTCTAAAAGGATCTTGCTGTGATTTATGTCATAGACTGTTCTCCCTATGTTTACCTCTAAGGGTTTTATAGTGTCTGGCCTTACATTTAGGTCTTTAATCCATTTTGAGTTTATTTTTGTGTATGGTTTAAGGTAGTTTTCTAATTTCATTCTTTTACATGTAGCTGTCCAGTTTTCCCAGCACTACTTATTGAAGAGGCTGTCTTTTCTCCATTGTGTATCCTTGCCTCCTTTATCAGAAATAAGGTGACCATATGTGCGTGGGTCACCTCTGGGCTTTCTATCCTGTTCCATTGATCTTGATTTCTGTTTTTGTGCCAGTACCATACTGTCTTGACTACTGTAACTTTGAGTGTAGTCTGAAGAAGGGAGCCTGATTCCTCCAGCTCCATTTTTCTTTCTCAAGGTTGCTTTGGCTATTTGGGGTCTTTTGTGTTTCCATATAAATTGTGAAATTTTTTGTTCTAGTTCTGTGAAAAATACCATTGGTAGTTTGATAGGGATTGCATTGAATCTGTAGATTGCTTTGGGTAGTAGAGTCATTTTTGCAATGTTGATTCTTCCAATCTAAGAACATGGTTTATCTCTCCAACAGTTTGTATCATCTTTAATTTCTTTCATCAGTGTCTTATAGTTTTCTGCATACAACTCTTTTGTTTCCTTAGGTTTTTTCCTAGGTATTTTATTCTTTTTGTTGCAATGGTAAATGGGAGTGTTTCCTTCATTTCACTTTCAGATTTTATATCATTAGTGTATAGGAATGCAAGAGGTTTCTGAGCATTAATTTTGTATCCTGCTACTTTACCAAATTCATTGATTAGCTCTAGTAGTTTTCTGGTAGCATCTTTAGGATTCTCTGTGTATAGTGTAATGTCATCTGCAAACAGTGACAGTTTTACTGCTTCTTTTCCAATTTGGATTCCTTTTAGTTCTTTTTCTTCTTAGATTGCTCTGGTTAAAACTTCCAAAACTATGTTGAATAATAGTGGTGAGAGTGGGCAACCTTGTCTTTTTCCTGATCTTAGTGGAAATGATTTCAGTTTTTCACCATTGAGAACGATGTTGGCTGTGGGTTTTTCATATATGGCCTTTATTATGTTGAGGTAAGTTCCCTCTATGCCTACTTTCTGCCGGGTTTTTTTCATAAATGGGTGTTGAATTTTGCCAAAGGCTTTTCTGCATCTATTGAGATGATCCTACGGTTTTTCTCCTTCATTTTGTTAATATGATTTATCACATTGATTGATTTGCGTATATTGAAGAATCCTTGCACCCCACTCGATCATGCTTTATGATCCTTTTAATATGCTGTTGGATTCTGATTGCTAGTATTTTGTAGAGGATTTTTGCATCTAAATTTCTTAGTGGTATTGGCCTGTAGTTTTCTTTTTTTGTGAAATCTTTGTCTGGTTTTGGTATCAGGGTGATGGTGGCCTCATTGAATGAGTTTAGGAGTGTTCCTCCTTCTGCTATATTTTGGAAGAGTTTGAGAAGGACAGGTGTTAATTCTTCTCTAAATGTTTGATAGAATTCGCCTCTGAAGCCATCTGGTCTTGGGCTTTTGTTTGTTGGAAGATTTTTAATCACAGTTTCAATTTCAGTATTTGTGATTGGTCTGTTTATATTTTCTATTTCTTCCTGGTTCAGTCTCGGAAGGTTGTGCTTTTCTAAGAATTTGTCCATTTCTTCCAGGTTGTCCATTTTATTGGCATAGAGTAGCTTCTAGTAATCTCTCATGATCCTTTATATTTCTGCAGTGTCAGTTGTTACTTCTCCTTTTTCATTTCTAATTCTATATTTTGAATCTTTTCCCTTTTTTTCTTCATGAGTCTGGCTATTGTTTATCAATTTTGTTTATCTTCACAAAGAACAAGGTTTTCGTTTTATTGATCTTTGCTATTGTTTCCTTCATTTTTTTTCCATTTATTTCTGATTTGATCTTTATGATTTCTTTCCTTCTGCTAACTTTGGGGTTTTTTTGGTTCTTTGTCTAATTTCTTTAGGTGTAAGGTTAGGTTTCTTATTTGAGATGTTTCTTCTTTCTTGTGGTAGGATTGTATCGCTATATACTTCCCTCTTAGAGCTGCTTTTGCTACATCCCATAGGTTTTGGGTCATCGTGTTTTCATTGTCATTTGTTTCTAGGTATTTTTTGATTTCCTCTTTGATTTCTTCAGTGATCTATTGGTTATTTAGTAGTGTATTGTTTAGCCTCCATGTGTTTGTATTTTTTATAGATTTTTTCCCTGTAATTGATACTAGTCTCATAGCATTGTGGTTAGAAAAGATACTTGATATGATTTCAATTTTCTTAAATTTACAAATGCTTGATTTGTGACCCAAGATATAATCTATCCTGGAGAATGTTCCATGAGCATTTGAGAAGAAAGTGTATTCTGTGGTTTCTGGATGGAATGTCCTATAAATATCAATTAAGTCCATCCTGTTTAATGTATCATTTAAGGCTTGTGTTTCCTTCATTATTTATTTTCATTTTGGATCATCTGTCCATTTGTAAAAGTGGGGTGTTAAAGTGCCCTACTATTATTGTGTTACTGTCGATTTTCCCTTTTATGGCTGTTTGCATTTGCCTTATGTATTGAGGTGCTCCTATGTTGGATGCATAAATATTTACAATTTTTATATCTTCCTGTTAGATTCATCCCTTGCTCATTTGTAGTGTCCTTCTTTCTCTCTTGTAATAGTCTTTATTTTAAAGTCTATTTTGTCTGATATGAGAATTGCTACTCCAGCTTTCTTTTGATTTCCATTTGCATGGAATATCTTTTTCCATCCCCTCACTTTCAGTCTGTATGTGTCCCTCAGTCTGAAGTGGGTCTCTTGTAGACAGCATATATGGGTCCTGTTTTTGTATACATTCAGCCAGTCTAAGTCTTTTGGTTGGAGCATCTAAACCATTTACATTTAAGGTAGTTATCGATATGTATGTTCCTATTACCAGTTTCTTAATTGTTTGGGGTTTGTTATTGTAGGTATTTTCCTTCTCTTGTGTTTCTTGCCTAGAGAAGTTCCTTTCGCATTTTTTGTAAAGCTGGTTTGTTGTTGCTGAATTCTCTTAGCTTTTGGTTGTCTGTAAAGGTTTTAATTTCTCTATCAAATCTGAATGAGATCCTTGCTGGGTAGAGTAATCTTCGTTGTATGTTTTTCCCTTTCATCACTTTAAATGTCATACCATTCCCATCTGGCCTGCAGAGTTTCTGCTGAAAGATCAGCTGTTAACCTTTTGGGGATTCCCTTGTATTTATTTGTTGCTTTTCCCTTCCTGCTTTTAATATATTTTCTTTGTATTTAATTTTTGATAGTTTGATTAATATGTGTCTTGGCGTGTTTCTCTGATAGTATCCTATTGGACTCTCTGTGCTTCCTGGACTTGATTGACTCTCTGTGGAATCAGGAGGTGTTGCTTTCCTGGTATCCTTGTGTGACAGTACCCTAAGGTTTCAGCACTATGAACCAGGGAAGCTCACCCCAGTATTCAGCTTCAGTATTCAGTCGCTACTGGGGTTCCACTTGCCCCCTGGTTGATCTCAGTCTCCATTTCAAGTGATATTGTATGACCCAAAGCCCTACTCTGTATCACATTGTTGGTCTTTCTATCCTGGTCAACCCCTACCTTAATCTGGTGTGGTCAGACCCCTATACAAAGATGCTCCTGTCAGGCATGACCTTCCAAAGGATATATCTCCCTGAGAGCAAAGGCAAAGGCCAGACCTCTTTAGGGTAAAGTTAAATTCCCTACAAGTACATTTATCAAAGTCACATTTATGCTATCATTTTAAGGATTTGCAATAGTGATTCCAAAGTTCAGACAACATTGTAAAGTTTCTTGTCCTTTTATTCTGTTGAAATAATGACACCTGCTTACTAGGAATATGAAAAAGCTCCAACCAAGGTGACACTTGGACACAATTTCACTTATATGCCAGCTCTAAGATGTCACTTGCCTGTTCACTATCCTTAATTTATCACAGAGTTAATTAAATTTTATGCTCTTCTTGTATAATCATTTGTACACCTTCTATGATTAACCTTACACAGTCATTTTTCCACAATAATTTAAACAAAATTTTAGTGTATTTAGCTCATTTTTATTGTATGTGTTCTGTGATATTAGGAAAATGTCACTTAATTTACGAAATTAAATCTAAATATTTTTATTATCCATAAATCTTATATTTATTTAGTATAGGTCTTGCCATCGTGGAATGTTTTTCTATTAGAAACTTTGATAAATGTGTTGTAACCATAGGAATGATTTGCAAGACAGCAGGAGTAGTCAAAATAGACTAAATTAATGTGTTAGGTTTAGTGTTCACACGGCATGCTTTACTTTAATTGATTACTCTATAGCCAAACTTAAATTACTAGTATCAGTGCTGATAGAAGAAAATGAATATTTAATAAAACACCCTTTGTATCATAGTAGCAGATTAATCTAAGTAAAAAAGCTATCATTTGTAATAAGTTTTTAAGGCTACTTTGATATCTTGAGTACATGCAATATTAAAGAGCTTATAAATACAAAGAGCAAGATACGTTGGGATAATTTAACAAAAAGTCTCTGCAATTAACTTTGAATTATGATGCATTTGGATTTAAAAATTAAGTAATACACTTACATTGAGAAGAAGTGGCAATACGTTTTTTCTAGCTTTGAAATTGCAACAGATTCATTTATCAATAGAATTATATCAACAAAAATAACATAATGAGTAAACGGTAAATGATTAATTTATGAACTTCATAACTAACTCTTAGAGTCATTGATGTTTACATATAGATAATCTTAAGACAAATAATTCATGGATAAAGTACATTTTATTCCCCCATCATCAATCACCATCATTGTCATCAATGCAACAGAGTTTTTGGAATAAAACTCAAATGAATAACAATAAGGAACATCACATTACTAAAATGTAAAAAATTATATAACTAAGAAAAAACCTTGTAAGTTAATATTGAGAGTAAAAATAGAATAAAATTACAGATAAGGATAAAAGGCAAATTTTATGCATTCTTAAATATATTCTTTAAATCCCAAACATAATTTTGACTATTAAATTATTTAAATTCCTTAATCTGGAGATGCGTTACAAAAAAATAATCCTGTATACACTATAAAATCAGAAGTATATAATACCTTAGTGGTTTATTATGACTGCTGAACTTCAACTGTGTCTTTAGCTCCATGGATTTTATTCCATTCTATGTTAAAATTGAAAATCAGTGATTGCAAGAAAAAAATTAATTCCTGTTTTTTCCCCCATGTTTCTCCCAAAGTGGCTGAAGTAGGAGATGGAAACATTACCATTGAAAAAGAAGGTACAAGAAGAGCCAGATTTATGGGCATGCACCTAGTGCATCCACTCAGACCCAGACAGAAGGACTACACACTTGGTTTAATGCTCTATTGTTGCCATCTTGAAATTCTGAAGAATTTTTGAATAAGCAGCACTGCATTTTCATTTTTCACTGAGTATGCATAGCCATAAATAAAGTCAAACCTGTTGGTGATGTCAATCTGGAAAACTCCTATCTGGGTCAAGGAGAGACTGACTGGGCATGGCTGCCAGGCATGTGCTTAAATGAATACTTGGAGAGACCATATATAAAATAGATAAACAACAAAGATGTACTGTCTAGCATAGGGAAATATATTCAGTATCACATAATAACCTATCCATTAACCATTCCATTAACCTATAATGGAAAAGAACTGAGAAAAAAGAATATATATTAATTTATTCATACAAATGTATAACTGAATCACTTTGCTGTACACCTGAAACTAACACAATATTGTAAATCAAATACACTTCAATTAAAGAAAAGAATACTTGGAGAGAACATGACTATTCTCTGAAACTTGGAATAAGCCTATGACCCTGGGTTTTATTCCTTTCCAGTACAGCTTGTCTGTTCTGAAGAGATTTTGACTGGCAAATAGTGAAGAGACCCTTCTTTACTTGATAAAAGCAAACAAATAAATACCAACAATAACCAGAAAAAAGGAGGATGGGCAATATCAATATTAAAATGGACAAATTCATGATCCACAAAGAATATATAATAATATGAATAGCAAACACTTTTAGAATAATGAGAAGATGATTAATATTGGTCTTATAATGTAAGTGGAAATCTTTGACTCATCTCTCAAAATGATTTTAAGCAAGTCCATAGAAAACTTTAAAAATGGTATCGATTTTGAAGAGTATAAGTACAAGTCTGAATTAATAGGTTTATACTGAAATTTAAAATTAGACTAAATAGACATGCAAAGAGCTCCCAAATATCTGAAAAACATTCAAAATTTATGTTCTCAAAGCAATAAACTTTAATCAGTTATTAAAAATAGAAAAAAACCACAGTTTCTGGCCTCAGTGCAATAACTTGAGAAATTAATAAGCTTAATAACACAATAACAAGTAGGAAATTATAATATAGAACTCATTTAAATAGCTCTAATTACTCTGAAAGAAAGCAAAATTACAATGCCTATTTAGAAATTAAGTACTTAGAGAACCAAACATAACAAAGTATATAAAATATACTAAACCTTTACTCAAAGAGAACATGAAAAGCTATAAATCCTTTCATTATTAAGAGAGAGTATATATATATATATATATATATAACATAATTATTAAATTTCAGTGGATTTATTGTGAAAATGGACATGAAATTAGATGAAGCTAGAAACAGATAACACTCCATGAGAGCTTAATATATGACAAGACTTTTCTATAAATATTGCTGGGATTATCAATCTCAGTCTTGAATGATACTATTATGAGCCTTATTTCACCTATGAAGAAACTCAGGCACAGAGATGTTAAGTAACCTTTCCAAGTAACTTGCCCAAGGTCACACAGATGTGTAAATGGAAGAGCTAGTTTATGAATAAAGTCAGTGTAGAACCATAACCTGGGCTCTTAACCTCTATGCTCCACCCCTTTGTATAATAAAATAGCTCATACTGACATATGATTACTACTCACCAAGCCCTACTCTGAGTGTTTTACATGTTTTAATGAAAGACAAAATAGGTCAAAAAAATATGAAATCAAAGTGCATTTGACTGTTATGCTGTACCCACATGGACAGAAATTCTGTTCTTTTTATCTTAATTTCACTCTTTGGGGACATAAACTATTGTTCAATAAGTTTTATTTTAAGCTGTGAAGGACATTTGAGCTGTTCTTTCTGACCCTAGCTGTGTGTGTTTGTTTGTTTGTGTTTTGGCAGGTGGGAGAGGGAGATACATTAGGAGTAGATATAAATTAAAGCCTCATAGAATCAATGAGAGACAGCAATACTGCAATTATAACAAGGCACATGTCCATGGATGCTGGAAAGCAGAAATTAAGGGTAAGGACATGCAACAGCTTTATACTATTCAAGATGTCACCAGCAGTCCCTCTGCCAAGATCACAGGTGCCATGCTAGAGCTACCAGGGCAATTACTGCTGTCATGATAGTAATGACACAACAAAACAAAACTCTCCCAATTCTTGAGCCAAATGTCCCACTTTGAAAAGCCACATAGGAAGGGTGAATGTGCATTTGGTTAAGCTTGAGTCACATGTCTGACCATAGCCCGCAAAGAAGGATCTGCCCTCTCTACTTCATATGAGGCACTAAGGTGAGAAATATATAATGGGCATGGGAATCCTCCTCTGTCAGCACCACAAACAGGGTAATAGAGGACTGTCTGGCAAGCAGGCCATCCTGACAGCACACATACAAAAAAACCTCACATTCACATGATTGCTTGTTTGCTTCTCTTGCTTTTCCATGAGTTTCACAAAAGTAGAAACTATTCCACAGTTTTCATCATCTGTTACCTAAATCATTTCTTTCTTGAATTTATTAGGCATTTAATATAAGCACTTTGACAGAATTGATGAGTATTTAAAAGAATGAATGAATGAATAAATAAATAATCAAAAGTATGTTTCTTTCTAGAAGTTTAGAGTCTACCTCTACCAAACAAACAAGGCACAGCAATTAGAGATACCAAAGCATAACAACATATACAATTTAATACATATCTTCTTCTTTACAACCCATAGTTGACCAGAACAATGTAGTTTGCCTTGACTGTCATCAAAATTAAGAGAAAAATCTATTCACGCCGAAAGACAGCAAAACATGTTAATATATTGCTCATGTGTTGTTTACATCATGAACCATTTCCTGCAAAATGAAGAATGACAAATTACAAATTACATGACCTTTGAAATACACTATCATTCATGGCAAGCCTTCCTTCAAGGATTTTAAATAGTAGGATAAATAGGTTGTCAAAAAAAAAAAGAAGCGACTTATAAAACTGTCATCTAGTTGAGTGGCAGGTTTTTGTATGAACACTTTTTTGAATAAGAATGCCGAGTTTCATATATATATGTATATATATATATATATACACACACACATACAAATATATATATACAAATATATATATTTTTGTATATATATACATAATTTGTATATATATATATATATACACAAATATATATATATATATATATTTTAATGATCATGGGTACTAACTCTAAATCCTTACAGAGAAAAAAACCATGCAGAAAAGATCATCTGTTTTGAAAATGTGAAGTTAGTTCATATCTTGCTTCATGTTGTAAATATATTGAGCTTGAATTTGCACAAGGACTGGATTTGAAAGGAAAAGTTTAAGATTATCATGCCATTTCTTAGAATCAAATCAAGAGAAAGAAATTTTTTCTTTGTACAGTTGGGAGTGGGAGGTGCATGAATGAATTCTCTCTAAATTCCTTTTAAAATAATTTTTCAATAAAATTTATGTAAAATTCACACTCAGGGAAAAAGCAAACAGTGAAACTGTGTGGAAAAATTAAATAAAATGGGAAATATGGAAACCATGATTTCAAAGTTCTTTAGTGACACTGTATAGAAAGTGTATATAAACAAACAATGTGTAATGCTTTGTACTAGTATATAGCTCTAGGAGTATTTTGATCCAAAAAAAGTCCTTGTTTTATAGAAATCCATGAAATTTGAGTTCTGCTTTAAGGAATTTACAGTGAAAACCTTGAAATTGCCTTGAGGATGAATTAAATTAATTCATTATGTCAAAATTTGAGGAAGAGATTTCATAAATGGAACAGGAGAATTCATTTTACTTATTTTACTGGCTCAGAAGAACACACACATGAATTTTGAAAATTTGAATGACAAGAAAAATTGTTCCTTTGAGAACTCACTTGACATCCTCTTTCTTTTTGATTACTTTGGAGACCTAATATAAATTCACAGACATATTTTCAACCATAAAATCTATCTTTTGATAGATTTCTTAAAGTGGCTTCCAGTTTATAATGAATAATTTGTGCCTTAAAATATAATGTGTGGGCTTCTCTGGTGGCGCATTGGTTGAGAGTCCGCCTGTCGGTGCAGGGGACATGGGTTCGTGCCCCGGTCTGGGAGGATACCACATGCCGCGGAGTGGCTGGGCCCGTGAGCCATGGCCGCTGAGCCTGCACGTCCAGAGCCTGTGCTCCGCAACGGGAGAGGCCGCAACGGTGAGAGGCCCGCGTACCGCAAAAAAAAAAAAAAAAAAGTAATGTGTGAAGAGACAGTTTTTGCCCCACGTAGGGCAGTGGAATTGGTTGTTTGGTAGACTTAGGGATAAACGGTGCAGAAGGGATGTTCAGAAAGATCTTGAAAGCTGTTGGTTGTCAAGTAAATGCACACGTGGCCTCAACACCAGAGCATCACGTGCCTTGGTGATCCCTGACCCCTGGAACTGGAGCTGGTGTTTCAACCATTTTACTCTAATTCAATATTAATAAATTTCTTCTTCTGTTAGTTTGATTTTTATGGAGTTGTGATTTTTTTTCATGCAGGACAGATTGATCAAGTAGATATGAGAGAAGGGTGGAGTCAAGATGGTGTACTAGGAGGACACAAAATTTGCGTCTCCTCACAACTAGGGCACCTACCAGGCAGTGGTGGGGGCCACGGACACCTAAGGGGATGGGAGGAACCCCCAGTGACTGGGTAGGATGTGGGGCATGGGGGGAGCGAGGGAGGAGGAGAAGTGGAGGCGAGTCAGGACTGGCCCCCCTGAGGGGTGGCTGGGGGAGGGGAAGGGATCCCATGCCAGAAGGGGGAAATTGGAGGACCACTGGGAGGGAAGAAGATCAAAAGGGAGCATGGCCAGGTTTCCCCTGCCCACCACCTGGGCCCCTCCAGCCACGCATGTCCTGAGGGAGTGGGAGGGAGGGAAGGGTGATCAAAAGTAAAGGCCAGACCTCTGGGACTGGCACCCCTGAGGGGCGGCTGGTGGAGGGGAGGAGTTCCTGCACCCAGCGAGACCCACTCACAGATAGGGGTCCAGCAGCGATGGGGGAGACCCTGGGGGAGACCATGGGGGAGGGGCACGAAGGAAGGGAAGGGAACACGGCTGGTGCTTTCCCTGTACACTTAAGCACCAGGAAGCCTGTTGGGCTCCCAGGCCTAATCCTCTGCATTCGGAGCCTCCCTCCTGCAGCACAGAGCCCAAGCTCCTCCCCTACACCCCCACCCAGGGCCATACCTCTACACTCAGAGACCCCCTCCAATGAGCTTGGCCTAAACCCCACCCACATACCCTCACGCAGGGTCCTACCTCCAAACTCCGGAAGCCCACAGTCCAGAGGCCCTCCTTTCCACATGCTGCCTCCCCTTCTGCTCAGGTCCTAAGCAGAGGCCCTACCCCGCACTTGAAAGTCACCCCCCACCCACGCACCTAGGCCCCATCCCACACTTGGACATCGCCCCATGTAGGTCCCGCCCCACACTCAAAAGTCACCCCCCCCACCCTAAACACCGCCCCAGCCTAAGTTCCCCCCCCAAACTCCACCCACATAGCCAAGGCTGTTTTTCTTTTATTTTCTTCTATTTCTTTTTGCTCTGTCAGATTGGGGTTATGTTTTACCTTGTTGATTCATTATTGTTGATTCTTTTATATTTTTATTTTTCATAAATCTTTTATTTTTCTAATTTTATTTTATTCTTTATATTTTGTTAGTGATTTTTCCTTTTGGCTTGTTCCCCCCTCAATTTTTTTTCTTTTTTCTGTTGTGTATTTATTTTACCTTGTTGCAGTTGTTTCAATTACAGTTTTATTTATCCTAATAGATTTTTTATCTTTCTAATTTTATTTTGTTTTTTATTCTTTGATATTGTACTGCTCCTTATTTTCTTTCTTCCTTTTTTTTTCTTTTTTTTTTTTTTTACTGTGCCATGAAGCTTGCAGGATCTTGGTTCCCCGGCTGGATGTCAGGCCCGAGCTCCAGTGGTGGGAGCTCTGAGTCAAAACCGCTGGACTAACAGAGAACCCCAGAGCCCAGGGAATATCAATCGGAGTGAGGCCTCCCGGAAGTCCTCATCTCAGCACCAAGACCCAGCTCTATCCAAGTGCCTACAAACTCCAGTGCTGGATGACTCATGACAAACAACCTGTAAGACAGGAATACAAAAGCACCCCCCCCCAAAAAAAGAAACAACAAAAAAATATGTTGTTGAAGGAGCAAGGTAAAAACCTACAAGACCAAATAAATGAAGATGAAATAGGCAACCTACCTGAAAAGAATTCAGAGTAATGATAGTAAAGGTGATCCAAAATCCAGGAAACAGAAGGGAGAAAATACAAGAAACATAATGAGGACCTAGAAGAACTAAAGAGCAAACAAACACTGATGATCAACACAGTTACTGAAATTACAAATACTCTAGAAGGAATCAATAACAGAATAACAGAGGCAGAAGATGGAAAAGTGAGCTGGAAGATAAAATGGTGGAAATAACTGCCACAGAGCAGGATAAAGAAAAAAGAATGAAAAGAATTGAGGACAGTCTCAGAGACCTCTGGGACAACATTAAACAGACCGAATTATATGGGTCCCAGAAGAAGAAGAGAGAAAAGGAAAGGGTCTGAGAAAAACTTTGAAGAAATTATAGTCGAAACTTCCCTAACATGGGAAAGGAAATAGTCAATTAAATCGAGGAAGCAGAGAGTACCATACAGGATAAACCCAAAGAGAAACACAGCAAGACATATATTAATCAAACTATCAAAACTTAAATACAAAGAAAAAATATTAAAAGCAGCAAGGGAAAAGCAACAAATTTTCAGCAGAAACAAAGAAATTTTTCAACAGAAACAACAAATTTTTCAGCAGAAACTCTGCAAACCAGAAGGAAGTGGCAGGACATATTTAAAGTGATGAAAGGGGAAAACCTACAACCAAGATTACTCTATGCAGCAAGGATCTCATTCAGATTCTATGGAGAAATAAAAATCTTTACAGATAAGCAAAAGTTAATAGAATTCAGCAACACCAAACCAGCTTTACAACAAATGCTAAAGGAACTTCTCTAGGCAGGAAACACTAGAAAAAGTAAAGACCCACAAAAAGAAAACCAAAACAATTAAGAAAAGGGTAATAGGAACATACATATTGACAATAACAAATAAATGGATTACATGCTCCAACCTAAAGACATATACTGGCTGAAGGGTTACAAAAAAAAGGCCTGTACATATGCTATCTACAAGAGACCCACCTCAGACCTAGGGAAACTTACAGACTGAAAGTGAGGGGATGGAAAAAGATATTCCATGCAAATGGAATTCAAAAGAAAGCTGGAGTAGCAATTCTCATATCACACAAAATAGACTTTAAAATAAAGACTATTACAAGAGACAAAGAAGGACACTACATAATGATCAAGGCATCAATCCAATACATAAGGCACATGCTAACAGCCATAAAACAGGAAATTGACAGTAACACAAAAATAGTTGGGGACTTTAACACCCCACTTTCACCAATGAACAGGTCATCCAAAATGAAAATAAATAAGGAAACACAAGCTTTAAAGGACACATTAGACAAGATAGACTTAGTTGATATTTATTGGACATTCCATCCCAAAACAACAGAACACACTTTCTTCTCAAGTGCTCATGGAACATTCTCCAGAATAGACCATATCATGAGTGACAACTCAAATGTTGCTAAATTTAAGAGAATTGAAATCATATCAAGTATTTTTTCCCACCACAACCCTATAAGACAATATATCAATTACAGTAGAAAAACTGTAAAAAATACAAGCACATGGAGGCTAAACAATACGCTACTAAATAACCAAGGGATCACTGAAGATATCAAAGAGGAAATCAAAAACTACCTAAAAACAAATGACAATGAAAACACAATGACCCAAAACCTATGGGATGCAGCAAAAGCAGTTCTATGAGGAAAGTTTATAGCAATAGAGTCCTACCTCAGGAAACAAGAAAAATCTCAAGTAAACAACCTAACCTTACACGTAAAGCAATTAGAGGAAGAAGAACACACACACAAAAAGTCCCAAAGTTAGCAGAAAGAAAGAAATCATACAGATCAGATCAGAAATAAATGAAAAAGAAATGAAGGAAACAATAGCAAAGATCAATAAAACTAAAAGCTTGTTGTTTGAGAAGATAAACAAATTGATAAACCATTAGCCAGACTCATCAAGGAAAAAGGAAGAGGACCCAAATCAATAGAATTAGAAATGAAAAAGAAGAAGTAACAAATGACACTGCAGAAATACAAAGGATCATGAGAGATTACTACAAGCAACGATATACCAATAAAATGGACAACCTGGAAGAAGTGGACAAATTCTTTAAAAAATCACAACCTTCTGAGACTGAACCAGGAAGAAATAGAAAATATAAACAGACAAATCACAAGCACTGAAATTGAAACTGTGATTTAAAATCTTCCAACAAACAAAATCTCAGTACCAGATGGCTGCAGAGATGAATTCTACCAAACAATTAGAGAAGAGTTAACACCTATCCTTCTCAAACTCTTCCAAAATATAGCAGAGGGAATAACACTCCCAAACTGATTCTATGAGGCCACCATCACCCTGATACCAAAACCAGACAAAGATGTTACAAAAAAAGAAAACTACAGGCCAATATCACTGATGAACATAGAGGCAAAAATCTTCAACAAAATACTAGCAAACAGAATCCAACGGCACATTAAAAGTATCATACACCATGATCCCGTGGGATTTATCCCAGGAATTCAAGGATTCTTCAATATACACAAATCAATCAATGTGATAAACCATGTTACTAAATTGAGTAATAAAAACCATATGATCATCTCAGTAGATGCAGACGAAGGTTTTGACAAAATTCAACACCTATTTATGATAAAAAATCTCCATAAAGTGGGCATAGAGGGAACCTACCTCAAAATAATAAAGGCCAAGTATGAAAAACCCACAGCCAACATCATTCTCAATGGTGAAAAACTGAAACCATTTCCACTAAGATCAGGAACAAGACAAGGTTGCCCACTCTCACCACTATTATTCAACATAGTTTTAGAAGTTTTAGCCACAGCAATCAGAGAAAAAAAAAGAAATAAAAGGAATCCAAATTGGAAAAGAAGAAGTAAAGCTGTCACTATTTGCAGATGACATGATACTATGCATAGAGAATCCTAAAGATGCTACCAGAAAACTACTAGAGCTAATCAATGAATTTGGTAGAGTAGTAGGATATAAAATAAATGCACAGAAATCTCTTGCATTCCTATACACTAATGATGAAAAATCGAGAGATAAATTAAGGAAACACTCCCATTTACCACTGCAACAAAAAGAATAAAATACCTAGGAATAAAGCTACCTAAGGAGACAAAGGACCTGTATGCAGAAAACTATAAGACACTGATGAAAGAAAGATGATACAAACAGATGGAGAGATATACCATGTTCTTGGATTGGAAGAATCAACATTGTGAAAATGACTATACTATCCAAAGCAATCTACAGATTCAATGCAATCCCTATCCAACTGCCAATGGCATTCTTCACAGAACTAGGAAAAAAATTCACAATTTGTATAGAAACACAAAAGACCCCGAATAGCAAAAGCAATCTTGAGAAAGATAAATGGAGCTGGAGGAATCAGGCTTCCTGACTTCAGACTATACTACAAAGCTGCAGTAATCAAGACAGTGTGGTACTGGCACAAAAACAGAAATATAGATCAATGGAACAAGATAGAAAGCCCTGAGACAAACCCACGCACCTATGGTCACCTTATCTTTGATAAAGGAGGCAAGAATATGCAATGGAGAAAAGAGAGCCTCTTCAATAAGTGGTGCTGGGAAAACTGGACAGCTACATGTAAAAGAATGAAATTAGAACACTCCCAAACACCATACACAAAAATAAACTCTAAATGGATTAAAGACATAAATGTAAGGCCAGGCACTATAAAACTCTTAAAGGAAAACATAGGAAGAACACTCTATGACATAAATCACAGCAAGATCCTTTTTGACCCACCTCCTAGAGAGATGGAAATAAAAACAAAACTAAACAAATGGGACCTAATGAAACTTCAAAGCTTTTGAACAGCAAAGGAAACCATAAACAAGATGAAAAGACAACCCTCAGAATGGGAGAAAATATATGCCAATGAAGCAACTGACAAAGGATTAATCTCCAAAATATACAAGCAACTCATGTAGCTGAATATCAAAAAAACAAACAACTGAATCCAAAAATGGGCAGAAGACCTAAACAAACATTTCTCCAAAGAAGTTATACAGGTTGCCAACAAACACATGAAAGGATGCTCAACATCACTAATCATCAGAGAAATGCAAATCAAAACTACAGTGAGGTATCACCCCACCCTGGTCAGAATGGCCATTGTCAAAATATCTACAAACAAATAAATGCTGGAGAGGGTGTGGAGAAAAGGGAACCCTCTTGCACTGTTGGTGGGAATGTGCATTGATACAGCCACTATGGAGAACACTGTGGAGGTTCCTTAAAAAGCTAAAAATAGAACTATCATATGACCCAGCAATCCCACTACTGGGCATATACCCTGAGAAAACCATAATTCAAAAAGAGTCATGTACCACAATGTTCATTGCAGCACTATTTACAATAGCCAGGACGTGGAAGCAACCTAAGTGTCCATAGACAGATGAATGGATAAAAAAGATGTGGCACATATTTACAATGGAATATTACTCAGCCATAAAAAGAAACAAAATTGAGTTATTTGTAGTGAGGTGGATGGACCTAGAGTCTGTCATACAGAGCGAAGTAAGTCAGAAAGAGAAAAACAAGGACCATATGCTAACACATATATATGGAATCTAAAAAAAAAAAAGGTTCTGATGAACCTAGGGGCAGACCAGGAATCAAGACACAGACGTAGAGTATGGTCTTGAGGACATGGTGTGGGGGAAGGGTAAACTGGGACGAAGTGAGAGAGTAGCACTGACATATATACACTACCAAATGTAAAATAGATAGCTAGTGTGAAGCAGCTGCATGGCACAGGCAGATCAGCTTGGTGCTTTGCGACCACCTAGAGAAGTGGAATAAGGAGGTTGGGAGGGAGACGCAAGAGGGGATATATGTATGTATATAGCTGATTCACTTTGTTATACAGCAGAAACTAACACAACACTGTAAACAATTATACTCTAGTAAAGATGTTAAAAAAGACAAACATTAAAAAAAAGTAGATTCAAAAACTGCCTTTAAGGTAGGGATTAACATATACACACCACTATATATAAAATGGATAATCAACAAGGACCTACTGTATTGCACAGGGAATTCTACTCAATATTCTCTAATAAGCTATATGGGAAAAGAATATGAAAAATAGTAGATATGTGTATATGTATAACTGAATCACTTTGCTGTATACCTGAAACTAAACTGACACAATATTGTAAATCAACTATACTCCAAAAAAAAAAGAGAAAACTACCTTTATGCCTAACTGTTGCAATGATTTGTATAATTAGTTCAGTAAGATAATTTTGTTTCTTCCTCTTTAGAAGCTTAGTCATTAGATCCAAAGTCACATTTTTTTCACTCTCTTCTCAAATGAGGAAGGTTTCATTTACAGTTTTTTCATGTTACCCTGTGTCTCACATTTGACCTAAATATTACCCTTACATTTTACCAGTTGGATTCTTTCAATCTGTCTTCTTCTGTAAATAATGCTGATTTTTCAGTCATGGTTCAGTCAGGAGATGAACCATGCGGTACGTGGAATGGGTGCAGTTTATCAAAAGAATTCATACCTAGTAACAGGTGAATGGAGTAAAGAATGCAGTAATACCTAATAGAGAAAGCAGCCACTACTCTTAGGGGTGATATCAGTGCAAAAGTTCCTCCCTCACTCCCACCCCCAAAACACCACTCCCCACCCCAAACTGAGGCTCAGAACCCCCTGGTGGCACATTGTTGTAGCCCAGCAGATAGTGGAGAAGTTCACTGAAGTTCCACAGGAGGATGCCAGCAAGCAGAGAACTGCCTCCTATATGTAGAGGAAATTCATGGGGAGCTACATTTGGGGTAGGTGGAGTGGGTCCTGAACTCGCAGGGAAGTGGCTGGAACACCCATTGGGATGTTGCTTAACTGAGGTCCACAGTACTTGCTGGGAAACTGCCTGCAGGATGCACTAAGGCTCACTCCAACTTTATTATTTAAAAATTTCTGATTACAAATGCAATATGAGGTCAATATTGGAAAAATGTGGAATCAGAATAGGATAAAATAGGGAAAACCACAGCTCTCAAAAGCATTTAAAAAGCAACTTTTACAGAGTATATATATCCTACATGTACATTGTATAGATTGTACAAAAATTGTATTTTAGAGGATGGTAACACGATATGTGTTTATATTCAATAATGTAAGTCATTCCTTTTTTTCTATTTAATAAAGTAGTCTTGGCTATGTTCACCTACTTGATTTTTAATATAAATATTGTATTCTACTTGTCAGTTTTCATACATACCAACACGCAAACACAACTGGATTTTGAAATGTCTGGCACTTTTTGGTCATTTAACATTAAAGGAAATACTTTTGATGGACTTTGTTTTTTTACACACTCCTTATATATTACTTTAATAGAATTAGAATAATATACTTTGCGAAATAAAAAATTACTAATTCCTAGTTTTGAAATTCTGTTTCCATGTTTTCATTTTGTAGAACTATGATGAACAGTTCTATGCATAAAGGTGATCTGAACTGTTTTTAAGATTCTTCAATATAGTGTCTATAAAGTTGAACTGAGAGGCAAAAGTCATGCATTATCAAAGCTCATAGAAAATTGCTGTCTTGTGTATCATTTAAAAATATTTTCCATTTTAACCATCAGTATGTGTGAGTATACCACAGACTATCTCTGAGAGTATGCCTTAGCATTAAGTTTTCTTTTTTGTTGTTTCAAAACATCATGTAAGTATAATTTTTCAGACTTTGAGTAGAAAAGATATTGCAGTTGTGTGTGTGTGTGTGTGTGTGTTTTCTGTGCTTGTGAGAGCAAGAGAGACAGAGACAAAGACAGAGAGATACTAAGGATTGTAAAGGTGGCACAACTCTATCTCATTTTCAGTTTTTAGCTATATAAAGAATCAAAGTACTAATTATATTCTGAAAAATCAAAATTATGCCCTAAATGATACAAATTATAATTCATAAACTTAATATAATTTATTATTTTTATTCTCAATTCACTCAGATAATGCACATATAATTATAGGGCTACTATGCAAGGTTCTTTTCAGAACAGCAAGGACTAGATGATTTCATAGCAACTAATTGTAATGCAATAATTCGGGAAGTTTTCTGAAAGCACAAATTTGAGTATGTTAAAATAGTTTCAAATTTTATTTTCCTTGGACGAAAGCTTCTTTTACAGTGCAAATGTATTTTAATTATAAATCTACACTTAAAAATCATATTAAAGGGAAACTATTTTTACTGATACATGCCAGGGGGTAAATAATATTAATGCTAAATGCATACCTTTTAAGAAAAGAATAAAATGGACTATGATATGTCTTTGTTTAAGCACAAAGTTCCAAAGCTCTCCAATTGTCCTTTGGATGAAAGTTGAATCACATTTTCTTTACTATAGAATCAAATCTGAGCATTTCAAGAGGTAAACAGTGATTCTTTGATGCCTTACTTCAAAGCATTCAGAGGAAATTAATCAAATTAATCCATCCTTCTTTCCACTGGTAACAAAAATTATTCACTGCTTTGGACTCAGGGCATTTCACAAGACCCTAATGAGTATTGGGAAGGAAAAAAAAAGTATTAAATGGTGGCATTAAGAAGGAGACTGTAAAGCACTGAATATTCTTTTTTTTAATGCCAGATTGGAAATGTAATTGAGTGAAGCAGGCCCCGGGTGGTTGGAAGCATTGCAAAGTGCATGGCCCGCCTAAAGGTGGCAGCTGCTACCCAGCAACCATGGATCATTGCCACATTGGAATTCAGAACCAGGTTTGGCAGATATTCCAGTGTTTGTGGAAAAGAAAGAAATTCATATTTTAATGTGAGCTCTCTAAATTTTTGAGTATTGATGTTAACCAAAAAAAGTCCTTATGAGCTGAATCAAATAAGTCAGGAAGTTCCTCCTTGTTAAATGAAAAAGCATTATGTACTTGACCTTGGTCTTGCCCCTCCCCAATTTTAATCAAAGTCCTTAAAAGCATTTAGAAAATATTTAAGTGACAATTATTTCTTATGTCAATTTTTCCTTGAGGAGCATCAAGAGAAAAATGTATTTCCTTCCAAAAGCCGTTGGTTGAAGACCAAGCAACTCTAATCATTTGGCTAATATGATTGTTTATATATTTCCCAATAATCAAATAATTGTTCTCAGTTGATAAAGGGGAAGAGTATTTAAAAGGTTATTTTTAAATTACAGCAATACAGGTATTTTTTGAAACAAAGGGATATTGCTTTCAATACATTTTTTGCCTAAAATAGATGGTCTCTTTCCATATCTCTTCCAAATCTCTGAACGAATTCTCACGTTTTTTCAAAATTGTTGCTCTAAGCATGGTTAAATTATATCACCTCTATAGCCAGACTCTCATATTCTGAATCCAGTTCTGATGTTGCTAGCTACTTCACCTTGTGTGTCTTACCCAAATTTCTTGAGTCCCAGGTTCCTCATTTAGAAAATAATGGTCATTTTGGGATCAACTTCAGAGGCTTACTATGAGGATTTTGTAAGGAAATCTTTAAAGCTATCAGTGATAGAAAGTGTTCCATACATCTTAGTTATCATTATGTCCTTTGAAGTCATTCTTTTTTCCTGGTTTACATGGAAATACTGCTGCAGATGTCAGAAGACACATTTTTCTCCCACCTGAAACATTGCACATTTGTAGCAACCATCTTCATAGAGGAAAACAGAATTCTTATTCACTGCTGCACATATTTAATGTATTTTTGAGATCACTCTACCCCGTTTCTGGTCTTTATAAAGTTATCATAAAATTATAAGTGTCTTTGACAATTATCTAGTTACTAGACACAAAAGTATCAATACATGGGAACTCAGAGAGACTGAGTGATTTGCCTGGGATAAATAAATAAGAAAGTGGCAGAACCGGGACTAAAATTGTGTTTCTTTGTTTTGCTTTCATTATATATTTCTATCTAAATATATTTAAGTTGAAATTATAAATATTAAAAAAATTTGAATGCCTTAATTCATAGACTTTCTCCATTAAATTGGAAAGAAAAGGCTACATTAACAAGAGAAAAACCATTATTTTTATAGGGAAATTTTGTCAATTAAGCTGCAGTATGCCAAACATCTGTGTACCTGTCAACCAATTCTACATGACTGACATAGTTTGCATTCATATACAGAAATTCCTGCATTTTGAGACCTAGTTTTACACATTGACATTTTACTATAAATGATCAATAGAAAATCATATTCCATGGGCATCATGAATGAGTCAACAAATTTATTTGGCTTACTCTAAATAAATATTTCTTAAATGTCACATTTGCACAGCATTAAAAGTTTTAAGCAAATACTCGTGAAGCATGCCCCGTGACACTGATGATTGAATATATTATCTTGTCTCTTTCTAATGAAGAAAACAGTGTAGTTGCCAACTTTATATGAACTAAGGGAAGTTCTCTGACCACATGAGATGTCATTTCAAAATAGATTTCCTTTGGAAGGATGATATTATGCTAAAATAATATGAGATTTATTTTTATTGCCCACTAAAGAACTAAGGAAAATACAATGCCATGGAAATTGTTATTTTAATGCTGTATTCAAAAGAATAAAAGTTAAATATAGAACTTTGAATTGCTTTTCTTCTCTCCTCACTGGTAGTATATGTTCGTATTCTGGAGATTGGGAAATTCAACTTCACACAACACAACCAGCTAATGAGATTGCAGAAACATTGTGCTCTCCATCATTTCCTTATCAGTGACAGTCCATTAAAAGCTCTAACCCCATGAAGTGAATTTCAGTTTTAAACTTTTGCATTCTGAAAACGGTCTTCCCAAGACCATTAATAGATAAGATGGATGCCACATTTGTTGACAGTTCAAGATACTTTTACCCTACTAGAACTGTTTTGAAACCAACAACAGACCTATTATCTTCTTTTACACAGAAATTTTATAGTGCTATTTTAGTGAATTGCAAAACTCAGAAGGAAATTTTACTTTTACTTACCTGTGTTTTTGTTTCCTTACACAATGCAGTAAAATATGTACAATGTGTGTTTGTAGTCTACATGTGAATTGCATCCTTTCAGAAAAATTGAATAGGTCTACTAAAAACAATTTTCCTTTCAAGTGTGGCATGCTTTGTCCTTCTGAGAACAGAAAGATGATGATTTATTCCTGGATTCTTAATAGTTTTTGTTGCAATAAGTTAGTCATGATCACAATTGAATGTCAGGATTGTAAAATAATCAAAACAGCCTTTCCAAACTTAGTGTGGAGAAACTGAACAAATGCAAGCACAAAGATATGACTTCACCTCCTGACAAAGAAGGAGGAGGAGATTCCTGCCCAGACTGATGTCCCAAAGAAACAACCATGATTGTGAGGCATGGCATCCAGGGGGAGTTAAAGTCTTACTATTTTAGGTAATTTTAAAAATTGAACATGTGTACAAGTTTCCTTCCATGAATGTAGTTAGAACATGTCAAAAAAGAACGGAATTCAACTCTCTGAATTCAGTCTCAGAGGTTTCAGAAAATAGTAGGGATAGTCACCTGAAGCAATTAGGCTTTTGAGAAGAATGCATATGGGCCACTGCTCTAGCTGTCCCTGAATGGGGACTGGAGACAAGGGCACAAATCTAGGTTTCTGGAGCTGTCCAATCAATAACTAGTGCCTTTGAAATATAAAATTCAGGAAACAATCAATGCATACTTAGGATTATTTGGTGATACAAAAAGTGCAGAAATAAATATGCCTGGAGATGGAGATACAGCTACTGATCTACAGTGCACAGAAAACTGGATACACTGAGTAGAGTGACAAATACATGGTGTGCTGAAGAGAAGAGCTGTGTTGTCCTGTCAGGTACTGAGATTAAAATCTGTTTACAAAAAATAAATAAATAAATAAGAAAAAAAATCTGTTTACAACATTCAGCAAAAGAGGGTTGGCTCCCTTTGGAAATTTATTTGTACTTCAAAGGATGCTAAATAGAAACAGGATCGAAGATATGTTTGAAAGAAATATGCTGTATTTGAAGTGAAATCATCTCCCATCTTTAGTGAAAATAGCTCCATAATATCCCAGAAGCCAGGAGCACTATAGAGAGATTGTTTGGGTGGAATTACCAAATACACTTACTTACATTAAATTAATATCAGTAATAGTCAATACACTTTGATCATTTTCTATGTATAGTAGTATACTTTATGTGGCTTATGTTATTTAATCTCTTCAATTAATCTATGAGGAGTCACTCAATGTTTGTCAACGTCACAGATTAATAAATTGAGTTTAATACAGATTAGGTATGTTTTCTCAAGATTATGAAACTAGAAAGCATCAGAATAAGAGTTTTCAAACCCTTATTTAGCAAGGCAGTATATACTTCCTAATGCATATGATTAAGAAACAAGTTATCTCATACTTTATGTATATGTTATTTGATACTAAGAGACTCAGTCAATCCTTCTGAGGGTACAGGTAACGGTAAACGCTTTTTCTTTCCACCCAAAAGCTTCAGATAAAATGTTTTTAAGTGAATTGACTGTAAATAAAATTTTAATTTTATCTTAACAATATGCTAGAAAGATAGTTTTAAAAGTTTTTCATAATTCAAGATGATTTATATAATTTATATAATGTTCACATTAATTAAAACATGGTAACTGGGGTACACGTATGGATAATTAGAGTAAGTTGGTAAGCTAAATATTCTGTCTAACATAGATTATAAATTTGAGTAGACAAGAAAAATATGTTGCAATATCCATTTGAGCAACAGCAGCTTCTTATTACAAACACCATGCTTAACATAACTATCCCTAGATATAAGTGAAAAATATCGATTATCACAGTTTTGCTTTTTGCTTTTTTTAGTAAACAAAAGAGATATTAAGTTTCAGAATGATGAGCTCAACTTTCTTATTCCATGTGTCATTAGGATGTGGTATATAAATATTCTCCAACTTTGCTCTATATCTTCACAACAAAGTGCAATGATAAACTAATGCTTTGCAATCTGAAAATTACATTTGTCACTTTTTTCCTCTAAGGGTGTCAGATTGAAAAACCTTTCTCATTTATGATCTGTGCTTCAATTACAGTTGAATTCAAGACTACATGAAAGAACTTGGTGCTGACAGTATTCAGTTTTCACATGGATATGGTTTTCCAAGACACCATAGTTTTCTGCTCCTTGTCCTTACTCATCTGTCTACGTGCCTCTTAGATTAAATATTTTCAACAAATATGCCTATTTGAAAGGGTCTTGTTTGAATTTTAATGTTATTATTTTGCTGCCCCATTTATACCTTATACTTAAATAAATTGCTTCTCCCCACTGCTGTAGCTTGTTACAAAGTCTCCATTGTGGATGACAAAAATGTTTCATAATATCTGACCCTGAGGTGGCTAACATGATTCCAACACAGTATCTACAGGATAAATCCAAGCACCTCAAGGATAGATAGGTGTAGAAAGATCAAGTTAACAAAAACTAACACTTATAATATGAAAAAAAAAACTAGAACAACATGCAGTGCTTAACAAAATAATATACTGAGAAGAATATGAATATTACAATGTCTATATTTGTTGTCACTCACATAGAAGTATGGTGTTATCATTAGTCATTGAATTAGCCTAACTAGATTTTGATGGCTAAGAACACTCTCCAAATAGGCATCTTGATTTTTTCCACTGAGATGGGATTGGAATTTCAGTTCTCCAACTAAGAGATGTTTTATATCAACCCAACTTGACATAATCAGCCAATTCTCAATTTAATGTGTCATCCAATCTCTCCCCACTGATGTTCATAAATTTTGTATACACTCTGATTTCATTGGATTATTCATTATTTTTGACTTGACTCTCTATTCCAAGGGCAAAATAAAAGGTTTTATAGTACATTATAGTAGTTGCTAGATCATATACCTAAATTTTAGCTTCTTTTCACATTTATAATCATGAATCTATTAAATTAATTTCCAGAACATTTTGAAATATAGGTGGATTGAGATACACATTCTTGTCATGTTTAGATACATCTGTTGGTACTTATGCTTTCTTTGAATTTTATTAAACATTGAATTTATTTTACCAAGTATAAAAATATATTCTCTCTTAAGATTTAATTGCTATTTACTAGTGATATTTGAGATTTGCTTTTTTTAAAATAATGCGAGTCAGTCTGTGGTTTGACACAGCAAAGTCCATTTCAACTTATAGCCCAGAACTATTTAAATAATATGAGAATTAGTTGATTTTAGGTATATGAAAATTTCCTTTCTAAAGACCTGTGATTTTTGTACCTTTCAACATGGTAGTTCTTGTAGATCTTTTAAAAAATTTCTTCATTATTATGGTACTATTCAGTATTCTTCTCATACATTAATCAATGATGCTAATGTATCTTAATATAAATAATGAATTTTATTTAGTAATTAAATAAATTACCATAGAATTATTTTCAAAATACCTTATGATTTTACAACATTTATATTAGGAGTCATCAAGCTCTAAAATATTTTTCCTGAAGAGATCTGGCAAGATTTTATATAAATTTTGAGTAAATGCTAATTTTTGCCTTTTTTCTACTTTATTTCATATTCACACC